>NC_067404.1:12380992-12593492 GCF_016432865.1 Antechinus flavipes
CTTCAATTGTTGCCAACAGCAGTAGTGAATAAATAAGGATATGCATGGAATCAAATTCATGACCATCTTTTTATATTTGTGTTTTTTAAATTGTGCCTTACCACCTCTAAAAGTCTCTATTTTAAGCTCTCTTTTCCCTGGAAAATAATCCCTTGAATATCACCTCCCAAATAATCCTTTCTTTGTACTAAGGCTCCTTATCCTAGACTTTATATGTTCTGAGGGCAAACACTCCCATGATATTCTATTCATTTATCTTTTTCTAAAAAAAAATTCTCTTATTGCACATGCCCTTAATCACAAAGTAACAGCACAAATCTCTGAAATGCCTTGTACTTAAAACCTCATAGTAGTGAGTAAACATTCTCCAACCTTTTCAAATAACAGGAATATCAAAAGAAGTCTTATCTGATCTTGGAACTACAATCACATGTCTTGTCAGGAACTGTGTTTATTTCTGGGAACTAAATAAGCTACTCAATTGTAAACTTATATATTTGGCTCTATGGTCTGAGACCTGAGTTTTAAATCAGACAAATCATCACTCTCATAATATAAATTATAGTTCCCTATAACTATATATACACAACTAAATATACCAATTTCAGTACTAAAAGATCAATTAACCTGTCTCACCCCATGCCTTGGTGTCCTGACAACTTAAAAAAGTTATTATCAAAGATGAAAATGAGAGTTCCAAGGTCCCTTTTGCTTTGAAAAAGTTTCTATTAAACATTCTAGCTCTGTTCTCACAGAACAATTCCAAACCTGAAATACCACTTTCTGTGTGCTCTCCTCTTCTGACACCCATTGTTCTATGTGCCCTTCCAGCTCTCACATTTCCTCCTTTTTGGATACTCACAGATCTCAGAATCTACTTAATAAGATCCCATTTGCCTCATCCTATTTTTGTTCTATGGCTGAAATTCTGCTACCTTCTGTCTTCTCAAGACCCTCCTGCTTCTCATATTCTAGGTTTTAGGGCTCACTGCAATCACACAGTCAGGATTCTAAATTTCTTCCATGTTCTTAGTGGAGTTTAAATTAACTATACTTTCTCTATTCCTTGACCTACTGGGAGCATAAAACTTTTCATTTTCTCAAGGATGACAATGAGATTTATATTGGCTGTACTAACTCCGAAGATGTCTTATCACCTCTCCTTCCTCTCTAATTTCAGACTGTTCTGAGGTCAATCACTATTCCACATATTCTCTTTTCAATGTTCTATACTTCAAAGTTATTGTGAATAATTAATGTTCCCTAGTCAATACCAATAGCATTTTTAAGAAATCAAAGATCTGCAAGGAATCAAATTGATAATCAATTTTCTGTTTTTCTTTTTTTTTTAATATAGTATAGTTCTTCCTTTCAAGCTGTAACAGAGTATACTTTACTCTCTCTTCTACCTGAAAAATTCTCCCTTAAATGGCACCTTCCAGTCAAGCCTTTCTATGTGCAAAAGACCTCTTAGCCAAGGGCAAAATTTTCATATTTTATCCATTTATAGGTTTGTTCATTTAACATTTATTGCCCTGCCCATGGAACTTAGTCATAAAATGACAGCCCAGTCTCTCTTTGTTAATCTTTATGATAGTGAGTAAATATTCTCCATCCATTCACAATAACAGGAATATGAATAGCAATAATATGCGAGCAGAGCAGTACAGGGGATGACTGGTCTTATCAGGAGATCACTTTTAGTTCTTGGAGCCATATAATGAACTAGATTGTAAGCTTATACCTGTAGTTCTTTGTTCTGCAATCTGAGTTTATGCAGGGAGGCAATATTCTCCTGATTACGATTATGTAGAAATAAAGAAACCAATTCAAGTTACAAATATTTTTTCTTTTTTAAGGTTTCAATTAACCATACCTTGGTGCTCTGAGAACACAGAGAAATCCAGGTTCTCAAAGACGCTATTGAGTATGCTAAGGCCCCTTTCCAGATCTGAGAATCAAGGTTCACCTTTTAGGTCTGTACTTTCAGAACAATGGGCTCTCATGCACTGTGTTTCAGGAGTTCTTTCTTCTATGCTTCTCTCAGATCCCATAATCTAGGTACTAAGATCTTATTGTCTTAGACTATTTTGTTCTATGGCTCTGTTCTCCCCATTTCATTTTAAAAGATTCCTTCTGATCTCTCCTATTTCAGGTTCTAGGACTCATCACAATCAGACAGTCTGGATTCTAAATTTCTTCCATGATTTAATGGAGTTTCAATTAGACTGTGTCTCTCTATTCCTTGCCCCACTGAAAGCATTAAAAACAAACAAAAACAAAACACATCTTCGCCAGGATGACATTGAGATTCCCTTGATCTGTGCTGACTGTCAAAACCTAAGTTCTATTTACCCTCTTACTTCTCTAATTTAAGACCCTTCTTATATGACACAGCATTCTATGTGCTCTCTTTTAAATGCATTGTTCTTCAAAAATTATTATGGTTAATACATATTCTCTAGTCAATACCAAAAACAGTCTGAAGAACTTAAAGGAATCAAAATGAGGACCCTATTTTCCCCTATATTTATATAATGAAGCTGTCTGTGCTCTCCCAGCTCTGTTTTTGAATAATACCTCCTAGTTAAGATTTTCTGTGTTACATAAGGACCTTTAAGAGCTCTGACACATTATTTTCGACTCTCTTATTCATTTATTAGTTTATTTTTCTCTTAATTCATGGCCCATAAGTCTTGATAACAAAATCACAGCTCAAATAGTCTCTCTTTGAAATTCCTTGTACTATTTAATGGTACGTGAATCAATACTCTTCCCTCTATTCCCAATAATGGGAATATCAATAACAATTTTAACTGATCAGGGCACTGCAAGAAATCCCATGTCTTGTTGGGGGGTTCTTACTTGAACCCATATAAGGTCCTGAATGAGAAATGTATACATTTAGCTCTTTGGTCTAAGACCTTAGACAATTCTTTGCTCTTTTGATGATATAAACTATATGAGAATAAAGATAACATTTCAAATTATAATTATCCTTTGTTTCTGGGATTCCTTTAACCTCTTTATGCCTGCTCTGGTGCCCTGAAAACATAAAACTAGCCCATCTTCTCAAGATAACACAAATAATTCTGTGGCCCACAATGCCACTGAAAAATCAAAGATCAATCACTCCTTTTACATCTCTAATTTCAGACCCATATAAGAGAAGATATTGAGCATTCTATGTGCTCCCTTTTAAATATATTGCTCTGTAAACGCAATTGTAAGCAATAAATACTCTTAGTCATCACTAATATCAATCTTTAGTAATAGAGCATTTGCAAAGAATAAAATTGATGACCTTTTTCTTTTGTTTTTCTTTTTTGATAATATGTGTGGTTCTCTCCCTCTTCCCCTAGCTTTAATATTCTGTACTCTAAGCTTTCTTCTTCCAGGAAAATTCTCTCATGAATTGTGCCTCCCAAGACTTTGTATGTGATAAAGACCCTCCCAGCTCTGATACATTCTCTTCTAAGAGCAGATCCTTCTGTGATAGTCTATCCATTTAGTGCTTTTATTTTTCATGTTTTGCTCTGCCCCTAAGTCTTACTTGTAAAGTGACAACACAAATGGTTTTTCTTTGACATGACTTGTACTTAAAATGTTATAGTAGGGAATAAATCTTCTCCATTTATTCCAAATAAGAGGAATATCAGTAGCAGTCTCAATTGATCAGGGCACTAAAAGGAATTATTTTTTTGAGGGTGACTGTTTTTACTTACTCAAGCCATATATGGTACTTGATTATAAACATACCTTTGGCTGGTAGTTTGGACCCTGGGGTTTTTTAAGTACAACAATCTCCTCTCTCCTGATATAAAATATCTGGTTATAAAGGTAGCATTTTGAGCCACAACTACCCTTTCTTAGTAGTGCTTCAATTATCCTGTTTTCATGCCTTGATGGCCTGAGAACATAAAGAAAACCATGTTCTCAATAATGTCATTGAGAGTTCTACTCCTTCCAGTCAGAAATCTAGATTCTATAACAACTTCTATCTTCTTTCAGAACATTTCCAAAACCAGAAATTTAACATTCAATAATAGACTTTCCTACTCTTGTCTTAGATCTCACTTGTCCTGGCCACCCAGATATCACATTCTATTTCTTATGGTTACTCTCAGGTCCCAGTGACTATATATTAAGGTCCCACTAGTTCATACAATTGTTTTAGGTATATATGTCTTTCTTCTACTTGCTGTGTTTTAAAACTCTTTCCTACCTCTTATATTCCAGGTTCTAAAGTTCATCCAGATCATTCAGCCTAGACTTCAAGTTACTTTAAAGATCTTAAGTAGTCTGACTTTTGCTATTTCTTGGCCACCTATTAACAAAAACCCCCTAGCTTCTCAAAGAAAACCTAAGTTCTATCACCTCTCTAACCTTCTAATTTGAGAGCACTTTTTTATTAATAGCTTTTTATTTTTAAAATACATGCAAAAATAGTTCTCAACATTCACCCTTGTAAAACCTGGAGTTTCAAATTTTTCTCCCTTCCTCCCTTCCACCCAACCCCCTCCTTTAGACAGCAAGTAATCGAATATAAGCTAAACATGTGCAATTCTTTTAAACATATTTCCACATTTATCATGCTGCACAAGAAAAACCAGATCAAAAAGGGAAAAAAATGAGAAAGAAAAAAAGCAAGCAAACAACAACAAAAAAGGTGAAAATACTATGTTGTGATTCACATTCAGTACCCATATTCTTCTTTCTGGATGCAGATGGCTCCCTCTATCACAAGTCTATTGTAATTGACTTGAATCACCTCATTGTTGAAAAGAAGCAAATTTACCATAGTTAATCATTACATAATGTTGTTGTTGTTGTGTACAATGTTCTCTTGGTTTGCTCACTCTTACACTAAGTACTTAGCATTCTCTGTACTCCCTTTAAAGAATTATTCTTTTAAAATTATTGTAAGCAATAGTTATTTTGTAGTCATTACCAATAGTGGCATTGAGTAATGAAGGATCTGGTTGGAATAAAATTAATAAACATCTTTTTGTGTTCTTTTTTATTTGTATGAGGTACAGTTTTCCTGTTCTATTTTGAAATAGTCTGTACTCTAAGCTGTCTTCTACTTGGATTGTTTTCCCTTAAGTGTGACATCTCCCTGAAAAGATTTTCTGTATGCTAAGAATCCTCATAGGTCTGAGATTATATGTTCTAAGAGCAGATGCCTATGATATTCTAGCCATTTATTGGTTTATTTTTTCCTTATTGCATTGTCCATGCATCTTAGTCATAAAGTGATAGGACAAGTGATATTTCTATAAAATGTCTTGTACTTAAACCTTATGGTAGCGAGTAAATATTCTGTATATATATTCTGAATAAGAGGAATATGATCAGGGAACTACAAGGAATCACTTGTTTTGTTGGGGCACTGGAGACACATAAGGCCATTATCAGTTCCAATAGTCTATGTACTAAGTTCTCATTGGTTCGGACAATTTTATTCTATGGCTATGTCCTCTCTGTAATTTTAGACTCTTTCAACATCAGATATTTAGCAATGTATTAACTCGTTTTTAAATTCGCTGTTCTTCAAAAGCTACTATGGCCAATAAATACTCTCTATCCACTCCTAACAGGAATAGCTATAGCAGTCTTCCCTGTTCAAGGCACTAAAATGAATTATTTGTCTTGTCAAAAGGTTTTTTTTTAAAAAATTCTGGGAGTCATATAAGACTCTACATGTTAAACTTACATTTTCCACTCAGACTTGAATTTTGATTCAGATAATCACCACTCTCCTTAGTAAATTATATGAAAATAAGAGCATTTCGGGACAAAACTATCCATTGTTACAAGATTTCATTTAACCTGTTTCCATGCCCTGGGGCCCTGAAACTATAAAATAATTCTTATTTCTTAAGGACTGAAAGGAGAGTTCTATATTCTGTGTCTCTGAAAATCTAAGCAGCAGCATCCCTAATTAAGAGCAGACCCTTCTATGATATTCTATCATTTCCCTCTGAGATCAGACATTCAATATTCTATATGCTTCCTTTTAAATGTATTGTTTTTCAAAA
Organism: Antechinus flavipes; assembly: GCF_016432865.1. Taxonomy (NCBI): domain Eukaryota; kingdom Metazoa; phylum Chordata; class Mammalia; order Dasyuromorphia; family Dasyuridae; genus Antechinus; species Antechinus flavipes. The sequence continues at coordinate 12,387,034 of NC_067404.1, forward strand.
GTTATTTTAGGCAATAAATGTCCATAGTCATTGCTGGTATTAAGTAGTCAGCAAGAAATCAATTTAATGACCAGTTTTTTGTTTTCTTTTTTAATATTTTGCATTTCTTTCTTCCTAACTCACAGTCTATACTCTAGACTCAATTATAACTAGAATACTCTCTCTTGAATGGCACCTCCCAGTCAAGATTTTCTATGTGCTATGGGATCTCCTTAGCTCTGAATCAAAATATTCTAATTCTGTGATATTATATCCATTTAGTGGTTTATTTTTTTTTTTTATCGCACTGTCCATAGGTCATAGCTTTAAAGGGACATTACAAATGGTCTCTCTGAAATGTTTTATATCTAATATTTTATGGTAGTGAATCAATATTCTCCACCCATTACCAATTACAAGAATATCAATAACAGCCTTACTTAATCATGGCACCAAAAGAAATCATGTTCTCTTTGTGGATTGTTACTTGTAGCTGTATAAAACACTTAATGATAAACAACTATCTTTGGCCATGTGGTTCAGGATCTGAGTTTTAGTTCAGACAATAACCTCTCTCTTGATATAAACTATGTGGCAACAGAAGTAACATTTCAAGCCATAAATAGCTTTTGTTACTCGAGTATCATTTAACCAGTCTTTCTTCATGCCCTGGTGACCTGAAAATACAAGGCCCTGATGAAAAATGTATACCTTTGGCCCATCTTCTAAAGGATGATATGGAGGGTTTGATAACTCATATTGCCTGTGAAAATCTAAAATATATGCCCCCTCTTACTTCTCTAATCTCAGACCCTTTTGAGATGAGACATTCAAGCATAAATCTTAGTAATTATCAAAAGAAGTAATTAAGGATCTGCAAGGATTCAAATTGATGACCTTTTTCTATTTTGTCATTTTTATATCATGCAGTTCTATCCTCTCGGTTCTAATATTTTGTATTCTCCCATGAATGGAACCTTCCAACCAAGCTTTTCTAATGTGCTAAGGACCCTCAGTTCTGACACATTATTTTTAAGGAACACATGACTATGATATTCTAACCATTTATTTATTTGTTATTTTTTCTTTTGTTGCACTACCTATCCATCACTCTTATCTTAAAGTGACAGACCAGGCCACTCTTGAAATGCTTTATATAACTATAAAATTATGGTAGTGAGTAAATAATCTGGATCCACTCCCCAAACAGGCATATCATTAGCAACCCAATCTGACTAGGCATACAATGAACAAAAAACTAGAAAAAAGAACAACTTAAAAATCCTTAATTAAACATCAAATTGGAAATCTTAAAAAAAATTAAAATTAAAGATTAAGAAAATTGGATGTAAAAAAACCTCACATTGAATTAATAAATAAAAGTGTTGGTTTTATGAAAAACTATAAAATAGATAAAATATTAATTTGGTTTAAAATAAGTAAGAAGAAAACAAAATTACCAGTATCAAAAATGAAAAGGATGAATTCATTATCAATGAAAAGGAAATTAAAGGAATTATTAGGAGCTATTTTGCTCCATTACATGTCAATAAATCTAAATAATCTAAATGAAATGGATGAATATTTACAAAAATATATATCGCTCAGAGTAAGAGAAGAGAAAATAGAATATTTAAATAACTTTGTTTTAGAAAAAGAAATTGAACAAGCCATCAAAGATCTCCCTAAGAAAAATCACCAGGACCAGATGGATTCACACATGAATTCTACCAAACATTTAAAGTACAATTATTTCCAATACTATATAAATAATTTGGAAAAATGGCCAAAGAAGTCCTGTCAAATTGTTTTTATGACACAGATATGAGCTGATACCTAAACCAGGAAAGGCAAAAACAGAAAAAAGATAGACAATTTCCCTAATGAATACTGATGTAAAAATTTTAAATACAATACTTGCAAGGAGATTACAGTAATATATCATAAAGCTCATACATATATTATGATCAGGTAGAATTTATACCAGGAATGCAGAAGCAGTTCAAGATTAAGACAACTATCAACATAACTGACCATGTCAATAACAAAACCAACAAAAATCATATTTCAATAGATGCAAAAAAACTTTTGATAAAACAACACTCATTGCAATTAAAACACTAGAAAAAATAGGAATAAATGGAGTTTTCCTTAAAATGATGAGTAGTATCTATGAAAATCATAAGCAAATATTATCTATAATGAAGATAATCTAGAAATTTTGCTAATAAGATCATGGGTGAAGCAAGGATATGCATCATCACTACTATTATTCATTATTGTCCTAGAAATGCTAGCTATATGGTGAGGAGGATACTCTTAAGGAAAAAAAAAACCTGGAAAGTTCTCCATAAACACAAGCAAAATGAATTGTATGTATACAAAGTAATAGCAATGTCCAGGATGACCAGTTGTGAATGGCTTTGCTATTCTCATTAGTATAATCATCTAAGACTATTCAGAAGGACTTATGATGAAAAATCCTATCCATTCTCAGAGAGGGAACTGATTGTGTCTGAATATAGAATGAAGCATTCTCTCTCTCTCTCTCTCTCTCTCTCTCTCTCTCTCCCCCTCTCTCTCTAACAATTTTTCTTGAGGATTTTTATTTCATTAGGGTGAGATATCTATGTTTTTCCCCCCCACAACTTGATTTTTATGGAAATGTTTTGTATAACTTTACAAGTAGTTTCTTAATTGTGGGTGGGGATAAGGGAGAGAACCTAGAATTCAAAAATTTTAAAAACAAATACAATTTTTTTTATTTTGACTATAACTGGGAAAAATATTAAATAAATAAATAGAAATGCTAGTTATGGTAATAAGAGAAGAAAAAGAAATTGAAGGAATTAGACTAAATAATAAGGAAACAAAACTATCACTCTGCAGATAATGATGGCATATTTAGAAAATTCTAGAAAAATCAACTAAAAAAACTGGCTGAAATGATTTAACAGCTTCAGTGGAGCTGTTGAATTTAATACAAACCATTAGCAATTTTATATATACATAAAACCAACAAAGTCCAGCAAAAAGAGATAGAAAGAGAAATTCCATTACTTAAAATAACTACAGACAATATAAAATACTTGGGAGTCTACCTGCCAAGACAAACCCAGAAGTATATGAACACAATTGTAAAACACTTTTCACACAAATAAAGTCAGATAAACACAAATGGAAAAATATGAATTTCTCATGAGTAGGCCAAGCCAATACAATAAAAATAGCTATTCTATCTAAACTAATTTACCTATGCAGCACCATACCAATAAAACTACCAAAAATTTTTATAGAGCTAGAAAAAAATCATAACAAAATTCATCTGGAAGAGCAAAAGGTCAAAAATATCAAGAAAATCAATAAAAAAAAGTAAAGAAAGGTGGCCCACCTGGCATCCCAGATTTCAAAGTGTATTACAAAGTGGTAATCATCAAACAATCTGATACTAGCTAAGAAATAGAGTAGAAATAGACTAGGTATGCAATATATAATAGCAAATTACCATAGTGTTCTAGTGTTTGATAAACTCCAACTTCTGGAACAAAAACTCACTATTAATAAAAATTGCTGGGAAAACTGGAAAGAAATTTAGCAGATATCACACATACGGTACACTAAGATAAGCTCAAAATGTGTACATGATTTAGAAATAAAGGGTGATATCATAAAACCATTAAGGAAGCATGGAAAACTTTACCTGTCAGATCTATGAATAAATGAAAAAATGGAATTAGGGAATGAAAAAGGCATAATTTTGATTATATTCAATTAAAAATGTTTTACATAAACAAAATCAATGAAGACAAGATTAGAATGAAAGCAGAAACTGAGGGGGGAGAAAATTCACAGTAAGTGTCTCTGATAAAATTTCTCACAGAGAGAAATTAATCAATTTAAAAGAATGCCTATTATTCTTCAATTGGTAAATGGCCAGAGAAAATGAAGAGACAGTTTTTAGAAGAAATCAAAGCTTTCTGTGGTTATATGAAAAAAAAATGCTCCAAATTATTACTGAATAGAGAAATGCAAATTAAAACAATTCTGAGGTACCACCTCACACATATCAAATTGACTAGTAGGACAGAAAAGGAAAATGACAAAGAGGTGGAGGGAATGTGGAAAAATTGGGACAATAATGCACTGTTGGTGGAGCTGTGAGTCCAACCATTCGAGAGAGCTACACCCAAATCAAATTAAAAGGAAAAGTGGTGCCAAAGAATTGGAAATTGAGAAGATGCCCATGAATCTGGGAATGGATGAACAAGTTGTGGTATGATTGTAATGGAATACTGCTGTGTAAGAAATGATGAACTGGATGGTTTCAGAAAAAATTGCAAAGACTGACACAAAGTGAAGTGAGAAAAACTAGAAGAACATTGTACACACTAACAGCAACATTGTATGTATACCTGGGAATGACTTAGCAATTCCGAGCTTTACAATGATCCAAGACAATTTCAAATGCTGTTTGATAAAAAATGTTATCCACTTCCAAAGAATGAATGTGATGGAAGCATACTTTTTTTTTTTTTGCTCTCTTTTTTCTTTGTCTTTTTTTTTTGTCTGTGTTTTCTTTGGCTAATATGGAAATGTTTTGTATGACTTCACATGTATGATCTATATCAAATTACTTGCATTATCAAGGAGAAGGAAGGGGATGAATGGAAGGAGGGACAGAATTTGGAACTCAAAACTTTTAAAAAACAAATGTTAAAAAAAAAAAAAGTACAAGTATTTGAGAAAAATAAAAAAAAATAATCTAACCTGTTCAAGACGCTATTAATTTCTTGAAACAAATAAGATACTTGATTGTAAACATATATCTTTAGCTGTATAGTTTGAGACCTGAATTTTAATTCAGACAATCTCCACTCTCCTAATATAAATATGGAAATCATGGTAATATCTCACATTTTCTTTTCTCAAAAGTACTTCCTCCCTTTCATAATTCAAGTACTAGGGCTTATCCAGATCCCACAGTCTATATTTTAAATTTCTTTCAAGATCTCAGTGGAGTGTCTATTAACCTGTCTCTCTCTCTCTCCTTTGGACAACTAAAAACAAACCCCAAACAACCTCACATTCTCAAGGAAGACATTGAGAGTTCTATGACTCATCCTGTCTCTGAAGTTCTGTTGCCTCTTTTACCTCCCTAATTTCACATCTACTAATAGCTAATTTAAGTCATAAAAGAATTGAACAGAATTAAATCGATGAAAAAAAGTTTTTAAAATGATATTGTTGTGACCTCTCAGCTCTAAGAGTATATATTCCATAGTATAAATACACTATACTATATACTACAGTACATTATGTAGTATAGTATAAGATCAATTCTATCTGGAAAATTCTCCCTTGAATGACACCTCCCAATTGAGACTTTCTTTGGGCCAAGAGACCTATGATCATAACTCTGATACTATATACTCTAAAGACAGATTGTCTTATCATATTCCATACATTTATTGGTTTAGTTTTCTCTTATTTCACTGTCCAGGGATCTTACTTGTAAAATGACAGCACAAATGGACTCTCTTGAAATGCCTTGCACTTAAAAACTTATGGTAGTAAGTAAATAATCTGAGTCCATTATGAATAACAGTCACATAACATTAGAAATTCAATTTTTACTTCTTAGAGACAAATAAGGTACAGAATTATTAACTTGTACCTTTGGTGATATCAAAAAAACCTAAGTTGAATTAAAACTGCTACTCTCTCAATATAAATAATATGGAAAGAGAGGTACTATTTCAAGTCATGATCATTCTTTGTTAGGGTTTCATTTAATCTGTCTCTTTTCTCTGGCCCTCTGAGAACATAAATATGGTTACCTTTTGAAAAGTGACATTTAGATATCTAAGGTCTATACTGACTGTGAAAATCCCAATTCTATCATCCCTTTTCCCTTATCATAATTTCAGACCTCATCAACATCACATATTCAGTATTTGATGTGGTAAAATTTTATTGGCAATAAACAATTACCAGTCAATACCAATCATAATACCAAGTAATTAAGGATCTGCATAGAACAAAACTTATGACCATTATTATAGGTTTTTAAAATATGGTTTCTGTCTTTCTACATGTTTTGTTGACTTAAGAAAATAAAATAACCTATGTTCTCAAGGATGCACTGAGAATTCTAAGGAACTGAAACTCTGAAAATCTAGGTTCCATAAGACTTCTCTATTCCAAACAGGAAATTTAATATTCTATTCTTCTTATTGCTTTGATATCTTCCTGAGTTCAAATCCAGACTCACTTACTACTTGTGTCACCCTGTCATTTAACCCTGTTTCCCTGTTTCTCCATCTGTACAGTTAGACACAACTAAAACAACTGAACAACAACTCCAAAATGTATTGTAGGCCATATATACTCCCTAGTAATTTAAGGAAACTGAAAGGAATCCAATTGATGACTGTTTTCCTATTTTTCTATTGGGTACTTTTGGTCTCCACCTATAATGCTCTAAGTTATCTCATGCTACTAAAATTTTCCCTAGAATATTCTCCCCTGAATGACAGTCAAGGTTTTCTTCTCATTTTCCATGACACATCCTAAGGGCAGAATCTCACTATGATAGTCTATCAATTTATTGATTTGTTTATTTTTCTCTTCTTGTACTGTCAATAAGTCTTAGTCATAGAATGACAGCACAAATGCACTTTCTTTGACAAGACTTGCACTTACGGTAATGGGTAAATATTCTTGATTCATTTCAAATAACAGGAATGTTAAAAGAAATCTAACCTGATCAAGGCACGACAAGGAATTACTTGTCCTATTGGGAGATTGTTGTTACTTCTTAGTGCCATATAAGGCTTTTGAAGATAAATTTATATATTTGGCTACATGGTCTGCTGCCTTAATTTTGATGAAGATAATAAACATTCTCCTGATATATATTATATGGAAATAATAGTAACATTTCAAGTCATATAATTTCCTACAAGGCTTTAAACCAATTTGTCTCTTTCCATGACTTTCTGACATGAGAACCTAAATGTTCTCAAGGATGCCATTGAGCATTCTGAGTTCCCTTCTAGCTCTAAAAATCTAGGTTCTATTATACTTCCTAGTTCTATCCTTTCAGAATAGATCCAAACCAGAAATACAGCCTTGGAGTGGGCTCTGCTATTTTGTCATTCCTTGTTCTACATGCTCTACACATCTACCCCACTGCCAATCTCATATCTCTTAACTCTGAATACTTTAAAATCCCATCATTTGTGTACTAAGTTCCCATTGACTCAAACCATTCTGGCTCCCTGGTACTGTCCATCTCCCACTTTCTGTCTCCAAAGTCCCTCTTGCTTCTCATATTCCAGATTACTATGGCTTATCTAAATCCCACAATCTGGATTGTAAATTTCTGCCAAGAACTCATTGGAATTTCAGTTAACCTGTCTCTATTTGCCAGTGGAAAACAACAACAAAAATTCTGGAGTCAGAAAGACTCTAAATTCTGCCTCAGATATTTATTAAGCTGTGTGACTCTGGACAAGTCATTTTACTTCCATTAGCCTTTATTTTCTTATCCATAGAATGGGGATAGGTAATTATTACCTACCTCCCAAGGCTGTTGAGGATAAAAATCAGTTAATATTTATAGAATTTTTTTTGCAAACCTTGATATGTTATAGAAATACTAGCCATTATTATTGTTTTGGGGCCTCAACAGTTTCTTATCACAGAGATGACACTGAAAGTTCTATTACTGGGGCAGCTTAGCAGATAGAAGACCAGCCCTGAAGTCAGGAGTACCTGATTTCAAATCTGGCCTCAGACACTTTATACTTCCTAGCCGTGTGACTTGTCACTTAACCCCAACTGTCTCAGCCAAAATAAAAAAAAAGTTCTATTACCCATATTGCCTCAGAAAATTTAAGTTCTATTTTTCCTCTTCACTAATTTCATTCATCTCCCACTGAGATGAGACTGTATTCCCTGTATTTCCTTTTAAATGTACTAGTCTTCAAAAGTTATTGAAGGCAATAAATATTTCCTAGTTAGTCCCAAATAGAATTTAGTAATTAAGTATCCATATGGAAGGAAACTGCTGACCATTTTTTTGTAATTTTGATTTTTTTTAATGGTAAAGTTCTGCTCTCCCAGATTTAAGAATCTGTACTCTAAGCTTTTTTTTTTTTTTGTCTCCCAGGAATAATCTGCCTTGGAGGGCAACTCTCAAACTAGTCAGTCTCTCTATGTGCTGAGGACTACCACAGTTCTGACTCTCTATGTCCCAAAGGTATCTTTCTAAGATGTTCCATTTGTTTAATTGATTTGCATATTTTTCTTTGATAAGAGGAATATCAAAAGAAGCCTAACCTGACAGGTCACTACAAGGAAACATTTGTCTTAAGGGAATATTTATACTTTTTTTCTTTTTTTTTTTAATTTTATTTTATTTAATAATAACTTTGTATTGACAGAATCCATGCCAGGGTAATTTTTTACAACATTATCCCTTGCGGGAATATTTATACTTGATAGACACAAATAAGGTATTCCATTATAAACTTCTACCATGGGCTCTGTGGTTCAGGAGCTAAGTTTTAATTGAGACAATCATCATTCTCCTGATATAAATTATATGGAAATAAAGGTAGCGTTCTAAGTCATAAATATTGTTTCTTACTCATTTTAACTATTCTGTTTCTCTTCATGCATGTTCTCAAGAATGTCACTGAAGTTCTATCCCTTAGCTCTATTCTTTCAGAACATTCTATGGGTTTTCTCTTGTTTTATGTGCATTCCCAGCTCCAATATTATTTTCTCTATGGTTTCTCTCAAGTCTTCTAGAGTGTTTACTAAGATCCCACTGGCTCAAAGTAGTTTTATTCTAAGGCTCTGCCCTTCTACTTTCTTTTGGTGAAATTCTTTCCTACTTTTCATTCAGAATCTGCAGTCTAGATTAGAAATTTCTTCTGTGATCTTCATGGCAACTCAATCTGTCTCTCTATTCCTGGGTTAACTGAGAATATATTTTTTTAAATTGATCTTCTCAATGACGACACTGAGATTTCTAAGGACAATGCTGGCTCTGAAAATCTAAGTTCTATTGCCCCTCTTTCCTCTTAAAATTCATACTTAAAAATTTATTATAGGCAGTGAGTATTCCCTACTCATTAACAATAGAAGTAGAATAATTCAGGATATGCACAGAGTGGAATTGATGGCCACCATTTTATGTTTTTCATTTTGTTTTTTATATGGTGTGGTTTCTGCTCCCCCAGATTTAACAGTTTGTATTTCCTGGAAAAAAATCACCAATAGATGGTATTTCATAAGCTTTTCTATGTGCTAAAGATCCCTATATTTCTAACAAATTACCTGCCAAGGGTGAACCTTTCTTTGATAGTCTATCTATATTTGTTTTTCTCTTATTGTACTATACATAGATATTAGTCATAAAGTGACAATACAAATGGTTTATCTTTGAAATACCTTATATTCAGGACTTATGATAGTGAGTCAATACTGTCTATCTATTCCTGACAACAGAAGGATCAGGGCACTACAAAGAACCACTTGTACTGTCAAAAGGTAATTTGACATCATATAAGATACTTGATGATAAAATTATATCTTTTGCTTTATAGTTTGGGACCTGAGTTTTAATTCAAACAACCTGATTAAGTAGCATTTCAAGTCACAAATATCCTTTGTTACTAAGGTTTCATAAATGTCCTGTTACTCTGAGTACATAGAACAATTTTCTCAAGGATAAAATGAAGAGCTCTTTGGCTCAAACTGCCTTTGAAAACTGAGTCATATCAATCTCCTTAGCTTTCAAATTTGAGATCCCCCCCCACAAGACCAGATATTCAGTATTCAATGTGCTCCTTTTTAAATGCACTCTTCTTCAAAAGTTATTCCTAGTTACCAATAGTAGACTTAACTAATCAAGGATCTGCAAAAAATCAAATTGATGACCATTTTGATTTGGTTTTCATTTTAATTTTTTGTTAATTTACTACTGTGTAGAGTTCTACCCTCCCAACTTGAATATTCTGTAGTCTTAGCTCTCTTTTTCCTGGAAAATTCTTCATAAATGGCACTTTTTGGTCTAGATTTTTTTATGTTTTAAGGATCTCCAGAAGAACCCTCTGATATTATATTCTAAGAGAAGACCCTTCTATTATATTCTATTTATTGATTTTTCTCTTATTGTACTGACCATAGGTCTTAGTCATAATATTGCAGCACAAATGATCTCTTTTTGAAATTCCTTTACTTAATACCTTATGGAATTGAGGCCGCATTTGAATCATGTCAGAACTGGAATAGTATTAGATATATTATCAGAAATCTAATCTGATCATGGCACAACCAAGAATCATTTATCTTGTCAGAAAATTGTTTTTACCACTTAGAAATATATAAAGTCTTTGATGATAAACTTACACATGAAGCTGTGGAGTTTGATAGCTGAGTTTCAATTCAGATAATCACTACATTCCTGAGATATATTATACAGAAATAATGATAACATTTCAAGCCATAAACATAATTTAAGGTTCTGATTATCTTGTCCATGCCCTGTCAACCTGAAGACATAATGTAAGTCATGTTTTCAAAGATGCCACTGATCATTCTAAGGCACCATCCAGTTCTGAAAATCTAGGTTCTACAACACCACCTAGTTCCAAACCCCAAATTCAAGATTCCAATGTATTACGACCCCATTAATCCAAATTATTTTAATTCCTTGGCCCTGTACATCTCCCATTTACTGTCTTCAAAAATCCTTCTTCCTTCTTATATTTCAGGTTCTAGATCTCATCTAGATTCCACAGTATGGATTCTAAATTTCTTCTAAGCTCTAACTTGAATATTTATTAACTTGTCTCTATTCATTGTCCAACTGAGAATAATTTTTTTTAAAAAAATCTATGATATCAAGGATAATATTCAGAATTCTATGGCCCATACTGTCACTGAAAATAAAAGTTCTATTGCCCCTTTTTATCTAGTTTCATTCCCTTCAGAAATCAGATATTCAGCATTGTAGGTGTTCCCTTTTAAATGCACTATTCTTCAAATTATTGTAGGCAATAAATATTCCCTAGTTATAACCATAGCAATCTTAAGTATTCAAGAACTAAAAGGAATCAAACAGATGGTCATTTTTTATTTTGGTCTAACCTGATCAGTGTACTACAAGGAATCACTTGTTTTTATTTTTTAGAGTCATACAAGGTACTCGGTTATAAACTTAACCTTTGGTTATGTTGTTCAGAAGTAAAGTTTTTATTCAGACAATCACCACTTTCCTGATATGAATTATGTGGAAATAAGGATACACTTCAAGTCACAAATATCATTTCTTACTAGGATTTCAATTATCTTGTTTCTCCCAATGCTTTGTTGACCTGAGAACATAAAATAACCTATATTCTAACGTTCCTCCTATTTCTGAAAATCTAGGTTCTATGACAGCTCCTAGCTGTTCTTTCAGAAGAGTTCCAAGCAAAACACTCAACATTCTATGGGTTTTCTTGCTAAGATAGATATTTTCTTGCTAGGAGTCCTCCTACCTCTCACATTCTCTTTATTCTATGGCTACCTCTCAGTTCTCAGATTCTACATACTAAGGTCCCACTGGCTCAAACTAAATTTTGTTTCCTATGGCTCTATTCTTTTCCCACTTTCTTTCTGTGAAATTCCCTTCTAACTCTCATATTCCAGATTCTACAGGTTATACAGATCTAAATTTCTTCCAGGATCTTAATGAAGTTTCAATTAATCTCTCCCTATTGTTTAAAAATAAAATATAAAATACACATCTTTTCAAAGGTGAAATTAAGATTTCTCAGGCCCATTCTGCGAAATCCTATTGCCCCCTTACCTCTAAAATTTCAGATACCTGTATATTCAGCACTTGATGGGCACCTTTTTAGAGAAACTTCTTCAAAATTTATTGTAGGCCATAAACGTTCCCTAGCCATTGTGTACTGTGTAATTAATAATTTTCAGAGAATGCCATTAATAGCCATTATGTTGTGGGTTTGATTTTGTTTTTTATATGTGACTTTCTGAAATTTCAGCTCTAATAGTCTATACTCTATATTCTCCTCCCATGAATAGTACCTCTCAATCCAAACTGTCTGTGAGCCTCAATAGTTCTGTCACTTCATATTCCAAAGTAATCCCTCCAATGATGCTCTATGTATTTAAAGGTGCATTTTTCTCTTATTGCACCACCCATGGTCTTAGTTGTAAAGTGACAAGATATATTGTTTCTATTTGAAAAACTACTTTGTATTTAAAAACTATGATAGCAAGAAAATACTCTTGATCCATTCTGAATAACAGGAATATTAATAGAAGTCTAATGTGATCAGTCCACTAAAAGTAATCAGTTCTCTTGTGGGATTTTTTTTTAACTTCTTGGAGCCATAAGAAGTACTTGACGAGAAATTTATACATTTGGTATGTTGTTCAGGAAGTAAATTTTAATGCAGACAATCACCACTCTCCTGATATAAATTATATGGAAATAAAGGTAGCATTTCAAGCCAAAATGTCCTTTGTTACTAGAGTTTCAATTAATCTGTCTCTCAGCATGTTTTAGTAACCAGAACATAAAAAAACCATGTTCTCAAAGATGTCACTGAGAGGTCTGAAGCCCCTTCCACCTCTGAAAATCTAGGTTCCTGAGGGGGGAGCCCTGAAACTCTCTCTAAAACTCCTTGAAGGAGAGATTCTCCTTGAATTCTGGTTTCTGTAAAAGACCCTACGCAAGGGAAACAGGACAAACAACTTTATTCTGTTATTGAGGTGGGGCTAGTTGAGTCCAGAGCTGGAGAATCCCAACCCTATTAAATTAAAAGATAAGCTCAGAGACTCATTCAGTTCTATTCAAATTCCAGCTCAAGCTGAACAGCCCCCATCAAGGGCAAACCGCAGCTTGTAGCCATAAAATGAGCCAACTTGGGGCTCAGTCCTTGCAGAGGACCTAAGATGCCATGCCATGCATAGCAGCAACCTCTGCCCACTGAAATGATATTCTCTTTCAGTGTTACCCTCTTTATCTGTCTCACTTATTTCCCTAACAAGACTTTATACCTCTCTGTTGGATTTCTCTACTAGAAACTTTACTTCTCTGCTGGGATCTTGCCACTAAGGAATTCAGTCTTTCTATTCATGCATAGCAAAGGCAAACTTCCCAATGCCAATAATAAACTTCTTTTTATCAATCTAGCTTTTCGGGTTCGTAAATTCCTTTATGAAGGACCTCTGTGCCGCCAGAAGGGGATTCCTACAACTCCCTGCCCTGTGCCGAATCCTAAAAAAAATCCTAAAAAAAAAAAAAAAAAAAGATTTAGGGGTTTAGGGGAGCCAAACTTCTTCATTTGGTTCCCTGAACCCCGAACATGCCACTAACCTCATCATTTAACTCCCTGACCACCAGAAACCCTAATCTCATCAATACTTCCTTTTTTGTTATCAGTTCCAAAGTAGAAATTCAGAATTCTATCTTCTCTCCTGATGTTATCTCTTGTTCTAGATTCCCATCCTCCTCACTCCTTTAATCTCCTTCTCCCCCATTGGCTCAGATAAGCTCTTATTTATGTCTTCCTTCAAGTATCAGAGTCTATGGACTAAGATCACATTGGCCTGGAGGATTTTAGTTCCCTGGCACTGCCCCATCTCCCACTTTCTGTCTTTGAAAATTTTTCCTCCTTTACAAATTCATGGTTCTAGAGCTCATCAAGATCCTGTAGTCTGGATTATAAATTTCTTCCAAGATCTCACTGGAATTTTTACTAACCTACCTCTCTCTCTCTCTCTCTCCATTGGTCATCTGAGAATAAAACAAAACAAAACAAAAATAAAACAACCAAAAAAAACATATTCTCAAGAAAGACATTGATTCTACTGCCCATACTGCCTCTAAAAATGCAAATTGTCACCCCCTTGGCTCTCTAATGTCATTCCCCTCAGAGATCAGACACTCAGTTTACTATGAACTCCCTTTTAATTCATTATTCTTCAAAAGTTGTTGTGGGCAATAAATATTCTCTAGTTATTACTACTACTGGCAGGCTTAAGTAATCAAGGAACTGATTCATTTGTCTAACCTTATTAGCATACTACAAAGAGTTGCTTGTATTCAGAGTGTTTTTATTTCTTAAAACCACATAAGGTACTGGATTATAAATTTTTGCCTTTGGCTGTGTTGTTCAGGGGCTGTTACCATGCTTTGTATATACATTATGTGGAAATAAAGGTAGCATTTCAAGCCACAAATATCATTTCTTACTAAGGTTTCACCTACCTTGTCTCTCTCTCCATGTCTTATCAACCAGAGAATATAAAACAACCCAAGGTGTACGATTTAATGTTCCAAGGCTCCTTTCAGTTTATAAAATCTAGATTCTAAGGCATTTCCTAGTTCTGTTCTTTTAGAACAGTTCCAAACCAGAAAGTCAACATTTCATGTGCTATCCTGATACGATATCCTTTGTTTTAGGTGCCCTCCCAGCTCTCCCATTCCCTTCTCTATGGCTACTCTTAGACCCGTCAGTCTATTTACTAACGTCCCAATGATTAATACTATTTTTTCCTATCGCTCTATCTTTCTATCTAAATGGGGGCAAAATGCCTTCTAAAGTCTCTCTTACCTCTTCCAGGGTTCATCCAGATCCAACAGTCTGGATTCTAAATTTCTTCCAAGCTCTTACTGGAATTCTAATTATCCTGTCTCTCTCTTCTTCAGTCTCCTAAGAATATTACAAAAAACTGATCTCAAGGAATTCATTGAGAGTTCTTAGACACTTTTCAGATCTGAAAATGTTGGTTCTATATAAGCTTTATTTTTTCAGAACCCTCTCACACTAAAAATTTAGAACCCATTGACTGGCTCAGTCAAGTGGCTCTATCTCTCACTCTCTTTCTTGTAAATCCCTTATACCTCTCATATTATAGGTTCTTGGTCCCTATTGAGATCTGGTAGTCTAGATTATAAATTTCTTTCAAGTTCAGTTATTTTATAATACCCTCTCTGATCTGATATTCTGTCTTCAATGTCCATTCCTATTTGAGATATTCAAGACTGCTTTCCCTTTTCTGAAATCCTCTTCTCTGTCCCCTTCACTATTCTGCCTTGAAAGACTATGATGCTCTATGTGCTAAGAACCCTAATAACTCTGACATTCTATGTTCTATTGCCTACTCTACTCTAAAATTTGAGGGTTTTTTCATGTTTATTTTTGTTTTTTCATATTGCAAATGTCTTAGAAAATTGATGACTGATTTTTCAGTCACCAATGTTAGATCTTTTAAACGTGCAAATTCACAATTACCATTTTACTATTACATATTCTCTATGACCAATAGCAATATTATGTAATTAAGGAACTGTCTTTAATCAAATCAATGCCTCCCTTCTTTAAGTAGTTATAACAACATTATCTGATTAATGCCCTATCACTTCTCTTGTCAGGAGATTTTTATTTTTTGGAGCCATACAAAGCTCCAAGATTTTAAACTTATACCTTTGGCTCTATGGTCTAGGACCTAAATTTTAATAAGTTCTGCATTTAAACAACAAATATCCTTTATTACTGGGTTTTTAGTCAAGCTATCTCTGTTCATTCCTTGGCCTTCTAAGTACATCAAAAAACTTCCAAGATTACACTGAAATTTAAAAAAAAAAAACTCCACATGTTTTAGTTCTCTCTCATTTCCAACATCTATTTTTAGTTTTTTAAAAAGCACTTTTTAGATGAAACATTCTGTATTCTTTGGTTACTCTCTCATCTGATAGTCTATTTGTTAGGCTTCTATCAGCCACAATTTGTGTTCTCAGCTTCTCACCGTCTCCCACTTTCTGCATTCTCAGTCCCCT
Source organism: Antechinus flavipes (assembly GCF_016432865.1). NCBI lineage: Eukaryota > Metazoa > Chordata > Mammalia > Dasyuromorphia > Dasyuridae > Antechinus > Antechinus flavipes. Next base: position 12,402,884 of record NC_067404.1, read on the forward strand.
TCCAACCTTAAAAAAAATCTATATTTCAGGTTACAGTACCTCATCCACCTTGGATATTCTCTATACCATTTATCCATCTCCATTTTTCACTCCCAAATCTGCTTAGCCAGCTCTAAAAATCTGTATCCAAATGTCTTCTCCACTGCCAACAGTTTTCCTTAAATGACACTTCCCAGGCAAGAGTCTCTCTCAGACCTGACAATCAATGTTCTATATCACCATCTTCCTCACAAATTTGGATCTTTTTCTTTTCATTATTGAATTTATTTTTATCTTATTGCAGTCTAAATATTTTAGCAATGGGATTATTTAAAAGCAATTTCTATTTTAGCTTTAAGTACAGTACTTAACACATGATGGAAATTGGTGAATATTTCTCCTTAGGAGTAGTCATTTCAATAGCAATCTTATTATATCAAAAATTGCATGTAATATTTTTTTTTTGCCTTTCTTTTCAAGCCACATAAGACACTTGTATTTTCATCATTTCTTTTTAGCTATCTGGTTTAAGATTTTAGTTTCAATTCATGCATCACCTTGACCTTAATATAAATTATGTTTAAATAAATATTCCATTTTATAAGATAAACTTTTGGTATTCTTTTGTAACTGAATCTCTCTCTCCCTCCTACCTTTGTTCACTTTGTCTCCCTGAGGACAAAAAACATTCTTTGAAGCTCTACTATGTGTTTTAAGGTGCCTCTCAGCTCAGAAGAGCTACTATGTTTTAAGGTTCAAGCCAGTCCAAGTATTCTGAGATTTGGGGGGCTACTTCTACTTTAGACATGTTTTAGTATAATTTATCAGTGTTTTTAAACTTAACCTGGGTTGCTCAATAAGTAGGTCCACTGAGTACTTTTATAAAAACAAACTCTCCATCCCAGCTATGGTACTGTGAGCCTCGGAAGTCTGAAGAGATATTATAAAGGCATTGTCGTCTGTGATATTCTGTGATGTCCCGGCCATTCTTACTTTTAACATCCTCTGTGCTGCTAGCTCTGGTTTCCCTTCTTCTCTATAACCCTAATGGTTCAGATATTTTCTTCCCTATGCCTGACATTCTCTTTTCCTACACCCTGATAATATGTTCTCTTAAATTCACCATCACCTACTTTCTGTGTTATAGGGTTCTCCTGAAAGCCCACTTCTAATATTCCAAATTCTAGACCCAGTTCACACATTCTGCACTGGAACATTCCTCCCAGCTCACAGGAGCTCCCTTCTGAATATTCTCCCTGCTTCTGTTCTGACTTCTCTGTTTGCCCCTTGTATATACTATCACCAATCTACCAGCTCTCATAATCTCTATTCTAAGCTCTCTTTCTTACCGCTAACTTTCTCTTTGGAAATACACCTCCCATCTTAGGCATCTATGAGCTAAAGCCCTATATCCTAGGAATTTTTTTCTATTAATTTTTTTTATTTTATTACAATACATATATGTATATGTATGTATATATGCATATATATATATATATATATATGCATATATACACACATATACACACACTCAAACATGTTTTAGCAACACAGTAATTTAAAAAGACAGATGGCTTCCCTTTTAAAACTTAGGTACTTAACTCTTTATTGTTCTTAACAAAGACTTATCATTCATTATCAATTAAAAGTAATATTAATCAGAGTCTTACCAGAACAAGGCACTTCTGCAATTACTTTTTTGCCCGTTTTTTTTCTTTTTGTGGAACAAAATAAGGCACTTCATTTTCACCAATCCCCTTTGGCTGTATTGGTTCAGTCCCTGAGTTTTAATACAGAGCTGCACCACTGTGCTGAAATAAATTATATGAAAATTAATTTTGCAGATAATATCAAAAATATAGCAGTTTGCTATTTTTAAACTTTATTTGTACTTTGCAATATATAGACCCATAAAGCATATAAAAAACTTTTCCCCCACTATGATGCTGTTTCTTCTAAAGCTCATCACAGATCGAAATGTTATAAAAATCCATCCATCTGTAATATTCTATGTTTTGAAGGCTTTCTTTGTTCTGACATCCCTTCTTCAAAATGCCCTAGAGGTTCTGACATTCTAGTCTCAATGCAACTCTCAGGTCTGACATTTGGAGTGCTAATAAGGTTGCCTTGGCCGTGACAATCTGAATTCTCAAGTTCTGACCATCTCCTACTTTCTTTGTTGTAAGAATCCTTTAGTCTCCCTCCCTCTGTCCCAGACATTCCAGGTAATGGGTCCCAACAAACTGTGGATTTTAAGATACAGTTCAGATCAGAACAGTTTTGTTCTAAATATTTTCCCATTCAGAGCCGGAGTTCCCCTCTGCCTCCCCTACCAGCACATAAATTCTCTATTCTAAGCTTTCTCTCATATTAAAAGTTTGTTTTTACAGGTACCTGCCAAGCTAAACATCCTAGGTTCTAAGGACGCTCCCAGCACTGTCATTCTTTATTTTGAGGCCCCACTCATTTCTGATATCTAAGGCTATTTTTTTTCATTTATTTTTATTATGTTCTATCACACATGGGACTTAGCAAGACAATGCTGTGAAAATATAAATGCGGTCCCTTTTAAATCCTATGTACTAAACATTTTTTTTTTCATTAAACAGCCCCCATAGTAGCAGTTATCAATAATGGTAGTCTTACCAAATCTAAGCGCTGCATGGAAATAATTTTAATACCCGTTTTGTTTCCTCTTTATGGAGCCTGAGAAGGCACTGCATTTCCCCCTCTCCTCTTTGGCTGAATTGGTTTAGTACCTGAGTTTTAATTCAAAGGATCATCACTGAGCTGAAAGAAATTATACAGAAATTAATATCATGACACCACTGTTTTATTGTTTTTCAATTTATACTTTAACACACGAAGCACACTAAAAAATTTCTTCCTCTATACAATAGTTTGTTTTGCAGTCCCTCACAGGCCAGAAGATCTGTGTTCTAAGGGCTCATTTATCTCTGAATTCTTTGTTGTAAATACTCTCCTATCTCTGATACTTTTGTGCATGCCTACTCCCAACCTAAAGTGTCCTCACGATTAGCATTCATAAACTCTGCCTATCACTCCCTTTCTGTGTTACAAGGTGTTTTGAATGTCCACCTCTAATATTCCATGTTCTGGGCTCCATTCTAGCTCAGACATTCTGGATTTGAACATAACTCCCAGTTCACAAATGCTGGTTCTAAATGTTCTTCCCATTCCACTATTCTGGCCACTCTGTGTTACACATGCATACACTTTCATTTAGAGGTAGGGCTGCACTCCAGTTCTCACATTCTCTATTCTAAGTTCTTTCTCATCTGCACCATTCTCTTTTGAAAGGTACCTCCAACCTAGAAATCAAGAATCCTTCCCAGTCTGACATGTAGGGATTTTTTCTTTTCATTTTGTAATATTTATTTAAGTACACTGCATATGTATTTTACTAATACAGTATTTTAAAAGCACAACTGATATCCCTTTTAAAACCTACATTTAGAAAAACCTTATTTTTAAGGATTAAATATGAAATGCTCTGGCATATGAAACACTTCATAACCTAAGCCCTTCTACATTTCCATCTTCTAAAATCTTATACTCAAACATGAACTCTTTGAACTAGTGGTGCCAGCTTCCTGGCTGTTCCATCACCAAACCCTCCATCTCTAGTGCCAAGGGATGGCACTAGACATTATCTCTGATTGCTCCCCCAGGTTTAAAATGGTCTCCCTCCTAGGCCCTGACTCCCAATTTCCTTGGCTTCTTCTAAGTCCCAACTAAAGTCTCACAATCTATAGGAAGTCTTCTTTTAACCCTTCTTCATTTCAGTGCCCTTCCTCTGTTAATCATTTCCTATTTATCCTACATAAAATTTCCTTTGCTTACATGTATTCATCTTGGCTCCCCCAATAGATTTTAAACTTCCTAAGGGCAGATACTGTCTTGTGTCTCTTTTTTTATTCTCTTAACTTAACTCAAAACTTACAACAGTGCCTAGTACATAGTAGGCATTTAATGTATGTTTACTGATTATTTTTCAACTCTTAATTCATTATTACTAACGATAATATCAATAACATTCTTACCAGATAACGGTACCGCATGAGATTACTTTTTTGCCTGATTTTTCCTTATTTTAGAGCCACAGAAGGCACAGCATTTCCCTCTTTGCTCTTTAGTTGTATTGGTTTAATACCTGAGTTTTAATTCAAAGGTTCACCACTGAGCTGAAATGAATTATATGGAAATTAACATTAAATAACATGGCATGATTATACTTTCTAATGATTTTTCAATTTATTTGTATTTCCCAATACCCAAACCCCACTAAACACATTTAAAAAATAAAACCAAAAAACGTGTTCCCCAGTATGATATTCTTTCACCTCTGATCACAGAGCTGTCCTGTGGATGAGACATTCACTCTGGCTTCTGATATGCTGCATTCTAAGGGCTCACCTAGCACTTCTATTCCTTGCTCTAAGCATGGTCTTAGTTCTAACATTCACTTCTCTGCAACTTGCAGGCCTGTCATTGTTCTAAGCTAAGGTCCCCGTAGCTTTGACAATCTGTTTTCTCAGACTTGAATAGTCTTCCACTTTCTGAGTAATGTTGGAGGAGACTGAATTCAGTCATTTCAGTTTTGTCTACTCTTCATGACCTCTTTTGGGGTTTTCTTGGCCAAGATCCTTAAAGTGGTTTGCCTTTTGCAGCTAAGGAATTAAGGCAAACAGGGTCACACAGCTAGTACCTGTTTGATAATGGATTTGAACTCAGATTTTCCTGATTCCAGGCCCAGAGCTCTATCTACTTTGACACCTAGCTGTCTCTTAAAGCACACATGCATGGGCTGGATAAATAATAAGGTTGAATAAAATGATACCTTCCCCCTCCAAAAAACAAAACAAAAAAATCCCATCACTTCTGATATCTGAGGTTCTAAGGTCCCATCCAGACCCAGCATACACACACACACACACACACACACACACACACACACACACACACACACACATGCATGCTATGAATACTGCCTATTCTACCATTCATAGTCCAGAGCCCTCACAGCTATCAAATTCTCTTTTCTCAATTTTCTCCCACATTTAAAATTTTGTGTTGAAAGGCATTTCCCTCCCTTACTAACCTAGACCTATTAAGTTCTACAGAACCCTGTTATTCTATGTTCTAAGGTTTCACCCTTTTCTAATATCCAAACGTGGGTTTTTTCCTCCCATCTATATTTTATTATGTTCCATTGTACGTGGGACTTTACGTAAGACAATAATCTAAAAGAGCCAATGATGTCCCTTTTAAATTCAATCTACTAAACAATTATTTCACTTTCATTAAGCACTCCCCATAGTAGCAAAAGCAATAATATCAGTCTTACCAAATCAAGGCACTGCATGGAAATATTTTAATACCCGTTTTGTTTCCTGTTTATGGAGCCAGAGAAGGCACTAAATTTTTTCCCTTTCTTCTTTGGCTGTATTGGTTTAATACCTGAGTTTAATTCAAAGGTTCACCACTGAGCTGTAAGGAATTTTATGAAAATTAAAGTTACATACCATGGCATAATTTCACTTCCTTATTGCTTAAAAATTTACTGGTGCTCCCCAATACCTTAACCCACTGGGCACATTAAAAATAAACACCTTTCTTCAATATGTTATCTGTGTTCTAGAGTGCCTCCCAGGTGTTCTAAGTGTTCGCCTAGTTCTAATGTCTTTTGTTCAAAATATCCTAGAAATTCTGACATTCTTCTTTGCATGCAACAATCAGGACTGATATTCAAAGTGCTTAGCTTGCCTGGGCTCTGACAATTTGTGTTGTCGTCTCCTACTTTCTTTCTGATAAAGTTCAACTCATTCTCTCCACCTCTGACATTCCAGGTCCTTGAATCCTATCCCCAGGTCAGGCATTTTTTGTTAAATTTTCACTTATTCTTGATATTCATATTTTAAAAATCTGAGTTCTAAATTTCCTCCCATTCTTCCACCACCCCTCCATTGAAAAGGCAAGCAACATGATATCAATTATACATGAAAACTCATGCAGTATTAAGAATGGCAGTCTTACCAAAAAAAGGCACTGTATGGAAATAATTTTAATACCCGTTTTGTTTCCTAGTTATGGAGCCTGAGAAGGCACTGCATTTCCCTCTTTGCTCTTTAGTTGTATTAGTTTAATACCTGAGTTTTATAATTCAAAGGATCACCACTGAAAGAAATGATACAGAAATTAATGCTGAATATCTTCACAGAATTGCACTTTCTCATTATTTTTAAATTTCCCGCTTCCCAATACCTCAACCCAATGTGTACATTAAAAAGATACTCCTCCTCCAACATTACAGTTTGTTCTAGAACCCCTCACAGGTCAGCTGCCCATCTCTTACATTCTGTGATTTTAAGGCCACTCCTATCTGAAATTCTCTTTTCTAAGGACTCTCCTTGCTCGTCCATCCTCCTATCTATTCTATTCTCAGACTTGATATTCTCTGTGCTAAGGTCTGTAGATCCTGACAATCTGAGTTCTCAAACATTCACCACCACCCCCCCCTTTCTGTTTTATAGGGTCTTCCTGAATGCCCATCTCTGATAGTCCAAAGGCCACACACAGCTCATACATTGTGCACTGGAACATTCCTTCCAGCTCACGGTGCTCTCTTCTGAATGTTCTCCCAGCTTGGTTGTCCTGGCCTCTCTGTGTGCCCCGCTGCATAAGCTGCCATTCAGAGGCAAGACCATCTACCAGTTCTCAAATTCTCCATTCTAAACAATCCCCCACTCTAACATTCTCCTTTCAAAAGCAGCTCCCAAATGATCATCTAGGATCCTAGGGCTTTTTTCTTCTCCTTTCTTGATATTTATTATATTACGTTACTTATGTTTCTTAACACAGTATTGCTTTTAAAATCTACGAACTTAATATCTCATTGTTCTCCACAGATTCCTCATTTATTATCCAATAATAACTCCATTTCAACTGCAGACTTACCAGAACAAGGCACTGAATGGGATTTTTTTGCCTGGTTTTCCTTATTTTAGAGCCACAGAAGGCACAGCATTCCCCAGATTTCCTCTTTGGCTGTATTGGTTTAATACCTGAGTTTTAATTCAAAGGTTCACCACTGAGCTGAAATGAATTAGGTAGAAATTAATGTTGCATATCATGGCATAATTTCACTTTCTTATTTTATAAATTAACTGGTGCTTCCCAATACCAGTACTTAACCTATTGAGCACATTAAAAAAAACAACAGAAGAACATTTCTCACTATAATATTGTGTGTTCTTTAAATCAGTCCCTCATAGGGCAGAATATACATATAGCAAGTGTTTAATAACTATTATATTTATTATATTAACTATAATTTCAACAATAATGTTTATTGATTGATTTGGAAGACCTATGTTCTGGGAGCCTCATCTATGCCATTCTGTAATTTTTCAAGACCACTCTTTACTTCTTACATACTGGGTTCTAAGGGCTCTTCTAGAGCTTGTTCAAAAGGTCCTAGAGGTTCTGACATTCTCCTCTCTAAGCAACTCCCAAGCCTGACATTCTCTGTAGTAAAATCTTCTGAGTTTTCTCTGTCAGTTTGTGTTCTCAGGCTCTGACCCCCTTCCACTTTTTGTGTTATAAGGTTTCCTGAATATGTCTGACATTCAAGGTTCTAGGACCCCATCTAGTCCCAGCATTCTGGATTCTAAGATATCTTCCAGATCAGAATATCTTTGTTCTAAATGCTCTCTCAGATCTGATATATTCTGGCTGTTGTGGCTATTGCCTATTCTGCCATTCAGAGCCCAGAATCCCTCCAGCACACAAATTCTCTGTTCTAAGCTCTTTCCCACATCTAAACCTTCTGTTTAAAAATACCTGCCAACCTAGACATCCTAGATTCCATGGACCTTCCCAGCACTGTCATTCTTTGTTCTGAGACTCTACTAATTTTGATATCCAAGACTTTTTCCCATTTATTACTTTTCATTATACTTCACTACAAAAAGCAATGTTCTAAAAGAACCAATGATGCCCCCTTTTAAAATTCTATGTACTAAATTTAAATCCTACGCATTTGGCTTTCATTAAACTGTTCCCCATAATAGCAAAAACAATAATAGCCATCTTACCAAATCAAGGCACTGCATATTTTACCCGGTTTTTTTCCACTTTATGGAGCCTGAGAAGGCACTGTATTTCCCCCTTTTTTCTTTGGATATATTGGTTAAGTACCTGAGCTTTAGTTCAAAGGATGACCACAGAGCTGAAAGGAATTATACAGAAATTAATGCCATATATTGTGGCATCACTTCACTTGTTTTCAAATTTACTGGTGCTTCCCAATACCTTAACCCCCTGAGCACTTCCCCCATATGTATTATTTATGCTAAAGTTCTACGCAGGTCAGAAGATCTTTATTCTAAAGGGCTAGCCCATCACTGATATTCTGGTATTTTAAATTCACTCCGACTTGATTCTAAGGGCTTCATGAGCTCTGTTATCTGTGTTCAGAGTGCCTTTGTAGTTCTGCCATTCTCCCCTCCAAGACTAGCTGCAGGTCTGATGTTCTAAGTATGAAGATGCTGCAGGCGCTATTATTTTGTTTCCTCAAGATGGTCACCGTCTTCTACTTTCTAAGTTACAGGTTCCTCTAAATGCCCACCTCTGATATCCCAAGTTCCAGGGCCCCACCCAGCTCAGTCATTCTGGACTGGGACATACCTCCCAGCTCACAAATGTTATATCCTAAAGGCTCTGCCAGATTCACCTGAAGACCACTCCAAGTTTCAACATTCAAAGGCAGGACTACCCTTCAGCTCTCACATTAGCTATTTTAAGCTCTTTTCTACCTCTACTAATATCATTTGAAAAGCACCTCTTTGCCTAGCTAGTTAGGATATAAAATCCTATCAACTTTTAACATGCTCAGGATTTTTTCATTTTTCAGAGTGTGTGTGTGTGTGTGTGTGTGTGTGTGTGTGTGTATCTTAGCAACACATTAATTTCAAAGACCACATGCATAAGGTATCTGTTTTAAGCAGATGTACTTAACTATGTATTGTTTTCAATTAAGATTCCTGATTCATTATCCAATAATAATAACATCAGTTGTGGACTTACCAGAACAAGGCACTGCATGGGATTTTTTGCCTGGTTTTCCTTATTTTAGAGCTACAGAAGGCACATCATTTCCCTCTTTGCTCTTTAGTTGTATTAGTTTAATACCTGAGTTTTATAATTCAAAGGATGACCACTGAAAGAAATGATACAGAAATTAATGCTGAATATCTTCACAAAATTGCACTTTCTCATTGTTTTCAAATTTCCTGCTTCCCAATACCTCAACCCAATGTGTACATTAAAAAGATACTCCTCCTCCAACATGACAGTTTGTTCTAGAACCCCTCACAGGTCAGCTGCCCATCTCTTACATTCTGTGATTTTAAGGCCACTCCTACATCTGAAACTCTCTTTTCTAAGGACTCTCCTTGCTCTTCCATCCTCCTATCTATTCTATTCTCAGACTTGATATTCTCTGTGCTAAGGTCTGTAGATCCTGACAATCTGAGTTCTCAAACATTCACCACCACCACCACCCCCTTTCTGTTTTATAGGGTCTTCCTGAATGCCCATCTCTGATAGTCCAAAGGCCACACACAGCTCATACATTGTGCACTGGAACATTCCTTCCAGCTCACGGTGCTCTCTTCTGAATGTTCTCCCAGCTTGGTTGTCCTGGCCTCTCTGTGTGCCCTGCTGCATAAGCTGCCATTCAGAGGCAAGACCATCTACCAGTTCTCAAATTCTCCATTCTAAACAATCCCCCACTCCAACATTCTCCTTTCAAAAGCAGCTCCCAAATGATCATCTAGGATCCTAGGGCTTTTTTCTTCTCCTTTCTTGATATTTATTATATTACATTACTTATGTTTCTTAACACAGTATTGCTTTTAAAATCCACGAACTTAATATCTCATTGTTCTCCATAGATTCCTCATTTATTATCCAATAATAACTCCATTTCAACTGCAGACTTACCAGAACAAGGCACTGAATGGGATTTTTTTGCCTGGTTTTCCTTATTTTAGAGCCACAGAAGGCACAGCATTCCCCAGATTTCCTCTTTGGCTGTATTGGTTTAATACCTGAGTTTTAATTCAAAGGTTCACCACTGAGCTGAAATGAATTAGGTAGAAATTAATGTTGCATATCATGGCATAATTTCACTTTCTTATTTTATAAATTAACTGGTGCTTCCCAATACCAGTACTTAACCTATTAAGCACATTAAAAAAACACAACAGCAGAACATTTCTCACTATGATACTGTCCTTCACAGGTAAGATCTATATATTAAGATTTTCAGGCCATTCCTATTTCTGATCTGCTCTATTCTATGTGTTCTTCTAGCTCAGACATTCTCCTCTCTATGCACACACTTAAGCCTGACATTCTGACAGTCTATTCTAAGATTCAGATCATCTTCTACTTTTTGTGTTGGAATGTATCCCATACCTTACCCAGACACTCCGGGTGCTAGAGTGCTAAGTTCTAAATGCATGCTCACATCTGATATTCTGGCTTCTCTATCCCCTTCTTAGTCTGCTATTCAGGCCCAGGACTTTCCTCAGTGCTCAAAGCTCTCTTCCACTTCTAACAACCTAGAGCTTGGGCTACCAAATGTACCTCCCAGCTTAGTGTATTATTTAAGGTCTTACCTCCTCTGACATGCTAGGAACTTATCTTTTCATTTCTTAATATTTATTTTATTTTATTACATTACATATTGTCAGTCAATAAACATTTATAAAGTGTCTACTTGACTATGTGCCAACTCGTACTAAAAAAACCCAGTTCCTTTCCTCAAGGAATTTACTATCTAACTAAGGACAGTAAGCAATCTGATACATACAAAGAACTGTATACAGAATAAATAAGATGTAATTGAGGGTAAGCACTAGAATTAAGAGAGGCTACAAAAGATATCCTGTGAAGATAGGATTTTAAATTGGACTTAAAGGAAGCCAAAGAAGCCAGGAGGTGAGGATGAATGGAAAAAATAGGCATTTCAAGCATGGGGGTTAGTCAAAGCCAGAAAAAATTCTCAGAACCATGTTTTGTTTATGGAATGGCAAGGCGAGGAATGTCACTGAACTGATTTACACCAAAGTGTAAAAAACACTGAAAGGCAAGAAGGGCGAGGGGAGATTGTGAAGGGCTTTTGGCATTAAACAGGATTTTGTATTTGATTCTGAGGATGACAGGGACCTACTGGAGTTTATTGAGCAGAGAAGTGACATGGTTGTATCTGACCTTTACCACAGACACTTTTGGTGACTGAATGAAAGATGGTTTGGAGTGGGGAGAGGCCTGAGGCAGCCAGATCAACCATCAAGCTACTGTAACAGTCCAGCCTTTGTCAGAGTGGGTACAGAGGCAGAGGAGAGACATGTATTTGAGAGTGCAAAAATGAAATTGATAAGCTTTGTCAATGAATTGAACTTGGGGGGTAAAAGAAAAGGAAAAGTTCAGGATAACTCCAAGGGTTTAATACTGAAGGACTGGGAGAACAGTGTTATACTCTACATCAGGGGTCCTCAAACTATGGCCGCGGGCCAGATGCGGCAGCTGAGGATGATTATCCCCCTCCCCCAAGGCTATGAAGTTTCTTTATTTAAAGGCCCACAAAACAAAGTCTTTGTTTTTACTACAGTCCGACCCTCCAACAGTCTGAGGGACAGTGAACTGGCCCCCTATTTAAAAAGTTTGAGGACCCCTGTTCTACAGTAATAGGGAAGATGGGAGGAAGAAGAGGAGGAGGAGTAAGGGGCAAAGATAATAAGTTCAGTTTTAGATATGTTGAATTTAAGATGTCTAACTGGACATCCAATTGTCTTATCAATATGGTATTTTAAAAGCCTAAATGGTGTCCCTTTTAAATTTTATGTACTTAACACCTTATAGTTTTCAACAAAAACTTGTCAATCATTACCAGTAATAATGACATGAATAGCAGTCCTTACCAGATCAAGGCACTGAATGGAATCACTTTTTTGCCCTTTTTTTTTCTTTTATGGATCTGAATAAGGCACTACATTTTCACCAATCCCTTTTGGCTGTTAATTCGGTCCCTGAGTTTTAATACAGAGCTGCACCACCTCACTGAAATAAATTACATGAAAAGTAATGTTTAATATTTACCATAAACAAACTTTTTAATTGTTTTTTTTTTTTAAATTTACTTGCAGGTGCCAATACAATGACTCACTGAGCACATTAATAAGAAAAATACTCTTCCCTGCTATACCACTGCTTCTTTTAAAGTCCCTCGCAGGTCAGAAGTTCTATATTCTAAGGTTTATTCCATCACTAATATTCTGTTATTTTAAGGCTCCTCCTTCTTTTGCTATTCTCTGTTCTACATGTCCTAACAGCTCTGATGTTTTTGTAGGCTCTGACCACTGTCCACTGTCAATGTTATAAGGTCCCTGAATGCCCAGGCTCTGATATTCTAGGGTCCCATTCAGCTCAAGCACAAGATCTGAACATACCTCTCAGTTCATAGATGCTTCCTTCTAAATACTCTCCCAATTCTGCTATTCTAGTTTCTCTGTGTGCTCACAGTATATCTGCCATTAAGAGGCTCTCAAATTTAGCTCTCTAGCTCTCAAATTCTCCATTCTAAGTTCTCTCCCACCTTCAACTTTTTCCTTTGACAAGCTCTTCCAGCCTAGACATCTAGAATCTACTCGGCTTTGACATTCTAGGGAGTTTTTCTTTTCATTTCTTAATACTTATTTTGGTGTACTGTATGTTTCTTAGCAATACAATATTAAAAATGCACAACTGGTGTCTTATTAAAACCCAAGTACTTAACACCTACTTTTTCCCCAAAAAAGATCTGTTGCTTCTTAATAATAACAGTAATATCTTGCCAGATCAAGGCATGCCATAGAATTACTTTTTTCATCTTTTTTTTTTTTTTGGGGGGGGGAAGGAGGAGGTCAAATAATGTACTACATTTTCCCCAATCTCATTTGGTTGTTTAGGATCTGAGTTTTAATACAGAATACCTCATCAAGTATGGAATTTCAATATGGAAATTTTATATAACAAATCAAAATATGCTTTTTGGTTTTTAGATTTACTTATGCTTCCCAATACCTTGACTCACTGAATACATTAAAAAACCAAAACCACAAAAAACCTTTCTCAGATCTGTATTGTCTGTTTTAATGCCATTCACAAATCTAAGAATCTTTAACTCTCAGCACTCTAAAATCTTCCTACCAATGCCCACTTCCAGGCTTCAATCTGTGTGCCACAGTTCTATCAGCTCAGTCTATCTCCCATTTTCTTCTAAGACCTCTCTCGCTTCATTCACTTCCTATATTCTAGTATTCTGGACCTCATCCAGCTCAGAATTATTCTATTTTAAGACAACATAGAGCTTGTTCTAAGGGAGCTACCAACTCTGATATTTTGACTTTACTTCAAACTTTCTTTCTGATACTCAATACCCAGAAAGAACTCCCAGCTCTGAAATTCTGTATTTTAAATCATCTACCAAATCCAACATTTTCTGTTGAAAAACACCTCTTTGTCCAGGCATCCTATGTGCTAAGTAGATCCTGGTCTTTTATGCTTCGATACCCTATCCAGCTCTGCTCTGCCAGAATTTTTTCTTTTATTTGATTTTATTCTATCATAACACATTAACATTGTTTAATAAAATAATAATTTAAAAGGCAAATGATGTTCCTTTTATGTCTTATGTATTTTTCCAATAAATACTCCCCTTTGTCAACATCAATAATAATAATATCGATAGAAAATCTTATTGGATCCAAGCATTGCATGATTTTTTGTAAGGTGTTTTGTTTTTGCCATATAAAGCAGTATATTTTCACTTTTTTTTTTTTTTTTGGCTCTGTGGTTCAATACCTGATCCTAATTCAGAGCATCAATCTTGTGTTGATATGATGCTGAAACATTTAGTTGCATAAAGCATCACATACATTTCAATTATTTTACAAATTAACCTGACTATTGCATTATTTTCACTTACTGACCCCCCCCCCAAAAAAAAAAAATCAACGAAAAAACTCTCCATTTCTAGCTGTGGAAAGTGTTCTAAAATAGAAATGTCAAACTCAAGGCAGTAAATTCCTGAGCATAGAGCCACAATCAGATTCAAATGTCACTAAGTCAGTATGTGGCCAGCAGAAATTAATTTTTGCATTTGGTGTCACTGCTCTGAAGAACCCCACAAGTTTAAAGATCTACATTCTAAGGTCCATTCCAGCTCTGCCGTTCTGTGGTCTAGCTCTCCTAGCTCTGATATCTCTAGTTCTAAGCACCTATCAGTCTGACATTCCCTTCTTTCTGGCTAACTCTAAGACTTAAATTCCATGATCCAAGCTCCCCAGACTCAAGGTGTGTGTTCTCAGGCTCTAATTAGCTCATACATCATGTTACAATTGCCTTCTTACCTCTGTAGGGATCTAGCTAATCACACAACTTATTGATTCTAAAACAACTCCTCGCTCAAATATTCCCTATTTTAAGTACCCTCCCAGATCTGATATTCTGGCTTCTTTATTCATTCCTATTCTAACACTGAGGTGCTTGGATGGGAATCTCAGCTCTGAAATTCTACATTTTAAGTTCTTTCCTCCTTCCAACACTCATTCTCCCTTGAAAGGTTCCTTTCAGCTCAGTCATTCTTGATTCTAAGGGAAGTTTTGTTAAGTATCTTTTATATGCCAGTCATTTTGTTAAGGGCTTGACATATCTCATTTTACTCCATTTGATCCTTACAACACTCCTATCAGGTAGCTGCTATCGTTAATCAAACTGAGGAAACTGAGGCAGATATTGACTTTGCCCAGGATTGTAAAGCTAGGAAGTTTGTGAGGCTGTATTTGAACTCAGGTCTTCCTAATTCTATCTAGTTGTCTCAGTTCTGATAATCTAAGGACCCTCCCCATTTTGACAATCTTATTTTCTACGTTCTAATCTTGCTCTGACGTAGTAGGCTATTTTTTTCTATCATTTTTATACTGAATATTTCTTAGCAATAAATTGATTTAAAATAGTTTTAATATCCTATGTAGTTAAAACCTTTTTAAAAAAACTAATAAATACTGCTTCTTTATTACCTATAATAGTAATATCATTAGCAGTTTTCCCAAATTAGGACACTTCCTAGAAATTGCTTTTTTGGAGCTTGTTTTGAGCCAGAAAAGGTACCACACACCTTCTTTTCCTTTCTAGCAGTGTGGTTAAGGACCTAAGTTTTGATTCAAAGAATCTCCAGTGCACTGATATAAATTCCGTAAAAATAAATGTTGCAGAGATACCACAATGTGTTCCCAGCTCAGAACATCTGAGTTCTAATACCCTTCCCATCTCTTGCATTCCATGCTTTTTAGGTCACTCCTACTTCTGACAGTCTTCATTCTAAGAATTCTGATATCCCATATTCTAAGTGCCCTTCTAGCTGGCACATACTGTATAATAAACTTTCTCCCAACTTCAACTTTCTTCTTTGAAAGGCATTTCCCATTCTCTGTCTCATGACCCAACCTGCTCAGGTCTTCTAGGAATTATTTATTTTCTTGTATTTCATAAATATCTTAGTAATATAATATCTTAAAAGTGCAAATGATGTTCCTTTTAAATCCTAACTTAGCACTAACTAACTAGCACTACTTTTATTTTTCCTTTCTTATGTGGTTCATATTTATTGTTAATTTGTAGCATGAATATTGTACCAATATAAATTATACTGAAATGTTGTATATCACACCATTGACTTTATCGTCACAAAATTAAACAATTCCTTGCAATACTTTAGGCCAGGGGTCCTCAATTTTTTTAAATAGGGGGCCAGTTCACTGTCCCTCAGACTGTTGGAAGGCCAGACTATAGTCAAAACAAAAACTCTGTTTTGTGGGCCTTTAAATAAAAAAATTTCATAGCCCTGGGTCAGGATAAACATCCTCAACTGCTACATCTGGCCCGTGGCCGTAGTTTGAGGACCCCTGCTTTAGACCACTGAGCAATTTTTTTTTTTCTTTTGCTGAGGCAATTGGGGTTGAGTGACTTGCCCAGGGTCACACATAAAGGAAATGTTAAGTATCTGAGGCCAAACTCAAGTCCTCCTGACTTTAGGGCTGGTGCTCTATCCACTGTGCCACCTACCTACGCCCATTAAGCAAATTTTTTAAAGACTTCTTCCCATCCACAATATTGTATTCTCAGGCTCCTCCCAGCAGTTATAAAAGCCTATTCAGCTCATATTCTGTGGTTTTAAGGTCATCCCTAGAGCTGACTGTTTTTTAAGATCTCCTATCTATGATATCCCCTTGTTCTAAGTGACCCCCCAGTTCTTGACATTCTTCTCTCTAGAAATATGCCTGAGTGGAATACTTTGTATGCCAAAGTCCCATGGGGACAATTTAGATTAGTATAGAAATATGATCTAAATAAAGCATTAGATCAAATTAAATACTTGCACAGTACCTGGCACAAAGCAAGTCGAAAAAATAAACAATTTGTTTCCTTCCTTGCAACTCTGGCCATCTTTCATTGGCTATATTAAAGGGTCCCTTCATATCAGTGACAGTCCCTACTACTACTGTTTTGCAACAAGGCACAGTATGAATTTAAGGTACTTCATTTTCTGACTGACTCAACACCCAAGTTTGAATTCAGACCATCACCACCTTGCTGGTATGATACTGCCTTTAAAAATTATATAATACTCATACTTTAGCACACTGAGCAAATTTATAAAAACTTCCCAGATAACAGGATATATGCTAAAAGTCTTAGTACTGTCATTGAGGTTTTAAGATCATTCCTGTTCCAAAAATTGGGTAGGAAGGGCTCTCCTAGTTCTGACAGTCCTATTCTAAGTGCCCCTTTGACATTCTATTTTTGATGGCTATTCCCAGGACTGACACTCCATTTACCCAGAACCCACTGATAATTTATTCTTTAATTCTGATCATCTCCCATCTCACAAGATCTTTGCTATCTAGGGCTCCATTTAGTTCAGACATAGTTGTTTCAGAGGACTTCTGATTTGAACATTCTGTAGGTTAAGATCCAAAGCATTTTGACAATTTATAACCTTTTCTACCTTTGTTTTTTGCATTCTTTCTCCCACTGACATTGCTAAAGCAGCTCCTTCCAGGTCATGCAATCTTAATTCCTCGATGCCTCTCAGCTAAATTCTGTTCTAAATATTCTCAATTCTGATATTCTGGATCGGGTGGCTCACTCACATTCTGGAATGCAATTCTAGATCTGAATATTTTCTCCTAAGAGCCAGCATTTTCCAAATGAAGCTTTTGTTCTTTGCATTTTAAAAAATAATGCTGTAATGACTTAAAAGCACAAATAGTGGTAGCCCTGATAAATTTTGTATTTTTTCCAGTAGATATGGCAAATTTATTATTAATAAAATGAAAGATCAACAGCTGCCTTACCTCATCAAGGAAGTAAACAGAATTTTGTTTGGTCTGAATGAAGCTCTTTATTTTTACCTCTCCTCTTTATATGATTACAGAACGCAAGTTTTAACTCAGCATCAAAACTATGCTGATAAAAATTATACTAATAAGCCTATCTATATCATATATTTAAAAACCCCATAACTCCTTCTCAGCCATGGCACTGACTTATAAAGTCCCTTTCAGCTCTGACTACATTCTAAGGGCTTTCCTAACTCTTGACAACCTGTGCTTTTAAGGCTACTTTAAATGTTAACTCCTGCTCAAAGTATCCTCAGCTCTGATATTAACCTATTTAAAGCTATGCCCAGACCTGATGTTCTGAATTCTAGGTCCCACTTGGTCCACTGAAAGCAAGATTCTGGATACTCTTTTTTCAACATCTGTTTTTTGAGCTTTAAGGTACCTCCACACTTCTACCATCGAGGTGGAGTTCCTTCCAACTAAGGCATTCTAGATGCCAGGATACCTTGGACATTGTATTCTACCGATTCTGAGATTCTGACTTCTTTGCCCATTCCTAGTTCTATTTAATGTCTGGATTTTTACATATATGAAAGTCTATATTCTAAGTGCTCTCCCACTTCAACATTCTCCCTGTATTCAATAAACTTGTCTCTGCTCCAATCTTATTTTTCCCTTTAAATTTAAAAATTTTATTACACTCCATGTAATTTAACAATCCAATTATTTAAAACACAAATGAAGCTCCCCTTGAATCTTGTTTATACTCAATTTTTTTCCCTCAATACAGCCAACTCATTAATAAGCCTATTAATGGCAGTGTTACAGTTAAAAGGCACTGCAGTTAGTTTTCTTTGGGTATTCAGTTAAGACTGCATATATCACCTTTTCCTTTGTCATTATGGTTCAGGATCAGATTTGTAATTCAGTTTAAGATGGTGCAATAGTGCTGACATAAATTATATTAAATATTTAATATTAAAGAAATAACTTGCCCCACCCAGTACTTTGGTCTATGAATTAAACAAAACCATTCTGCCCCAGAGCCCTCCCAGCTCTCACACTGTGAGATTTTAAAGTTATTCCAATCTCTAATATTCTGTGTTCTGAGGGCTCCCTTAGACTTATTGTCTCTTGTTTTAAATGTGGCCTCAACACCGAGACACTCCCTTCTCCAGAGTTTTTTCCTTGCTTAAAAATTCTTTGTTCAAAGGTCTCATGGGCTCTGACAGTTTAGATTCTCAGAGTGACCATCTCACATTTCCTGAGTTATAAGGTGCCTCCAAACCATAGGGTTAAGGGTTCCATCAGCCCATTTTTGTTGCTAAAAGACAATAGATATGCTATTGTCTCCTAAGGTCCTATAAGCTCTAACAATTTCTGTAACCAGAGGAAGATCTTCCTACCTTCTAATAATCCCTGTTCTACTGACAATTTCAACTTAGTCATGCTGTACTAGAAGATGCTTCCTAGTTCATACATTCCTAAGTTCCCCTTTGAAATTCTATATTCTTCAAAGACACCTCCCAATTCTCATCTTCTAAGGCCCCATGAAGCTGGGATATTTTCTGTTTATTTTGTGACATTAAATATGGTTCACAGTCATCCAGTAATATAAAAAAGCATGTTCCTTTTAAATTTTGTGTACTTAATAGTGATTTGCTCTAGCCAGCCTGTCCTGGATTGTGAAAGCCTAATATTAAAATCTTTACTGTAATCATTTACATCTTGGAAACTGATAAAAGCTAAAAATTAAAGCTTCATTTATTTTGTTTATTGTCTAGATTTAAAGTGATAGAAAAAAATGCTATTAAAGCAGATTAAATGTGTCATGTGTCAACCCCCCCCCCAGTCTACTGTTAAACATGCATAAATACACCCTTGCTTAACATTTTATTTCTTCAATAAATATAGTCAATTAAGTACAAATAACTATTTCTCTCAAGAACAGTCTTATCTAATCAAGAATCCACATGACACTATTTTTCCCTGGTAGCCAGATAAGGCTTTTCATTTTATTTTTCCTTTTAGCATGGTCCAACCTCTTTTAATTCAAAACATTATAACTATTCTGATATAAATTATATTGAAATAAATGTTGTATACTATGCCAAGAATGGACTTTATTAATTTTTAATTAACCTGTTCCTTCCCAATTATCTTAGATGATGTAATACAAACAAAAGTTGTTCCCAGCTATAATAGCATTTTAGGGCCTCTTCTAGCTTTGATAATTTGTGTTCTAAGTCTGTTAAGGCATTGCGTGGAATCATTTCATGTGTGTGTTGGCAGGGGCGGGGAAGAATACAACTAAGGCATTATATTTTTCTCCTTTAATTTTGTGGCCTGAATTTTAATTTGGAACATCATCATTCTTTACTGATATAAATTTTATTGACATCAATATTTCTTATCATTCTATCACTGCTTTTTTTAAAAACCCACCTGACTATACCTTGGTTCAATGAGATTAGAACAAAACAAAACATAATGCCTTCTCACCTTTGCTATTGTATGTTTTGAAGATCCTACTTACCTCTGGATTTTAAGCATTAAGAGCAATCCTATCCCTGAAACCTTCTGGTTTATGGCCACTCCTAGTTCTAATGTTCTGTCTTGGAAGGGTTCTCCTACCTCTGTGATCTCTTTTGTGTTTACTCCCAGACTTGGCATTGCGTGCTAAGATATGCCAAGCGCTTGACAATTTTATCTCTGGTCCTGAACATCTCCCACTTTTATGTATTATAAGGTCCTTTCTACATCTGATATTCCATGTTCTAGAGACCCATCCAGCTTAGGCATTCTTGATTCTAAGATGTTGCTTTGCTCACAAACACTGTGTTCTAAGTTTCCTCCCAGATCTGATAGTCATTCTTCTATGTCAATTCTCAGTTTTGACTGTCCGAACTCTGAAACTCTGTATTCTAAACTCTCCTACTTCCAAGATACTCTCTTGAAAGATACCTAGGACATCCACACGTTCTGTGTTTTAATAATCCTTGGTCTCATCTGGATCTGACGTTGGAGATTTTTTTTCCTTTTTTTATACCTATGCTGCACATGGATCTCAGTAATATGATTCAAAAGCACACAAAATGTCTTTTAGATCTTGTGCAATTAACATCTTTTTGAAGAAACTCTATATTCATTACCAAACACCTTTTAATGACACCAGCAGTCTTTATGTAATTAAAATACTGCATGAACTAGTCCTTTTTATTTAGCCTAATAAAATAACTGAATTTTCAAATTTTAACTTTAGTCAAATGCTTTTATATTCTCTAAGAACCTCCCAAACTGGACATTCTATATTCTGAGGCCTCTCTGACCTCTTAGGGGTTTTTCTTTTCCTTTTTTTTGACACTGCATATGTTCTTTGGCCATACAGTGATTTAAAAGCACAAACAGTGGTGCTTTTAAATACTGCTTACTTCATACTTTATGTTTTCAATAAAAACAACCAATTATTGTCAACAACATTATTATCAATTTCATTCTTACCCAATCAAAGCAGTGCACAGAAATAATTTTTGAGCCTCACTCTAACCTTGTCATCCCGTGTTTCAAGACCTCCTTAATTCTGGTATCCTTTTGTGAAAGGGCCTACCAAGCTATGGGATTCATGTTCTAAGGTCCTACTAGCTTTGACATTCTGGATTCTCACCTGCTCTTCATTTCCTACTGCATGATCCCTTCCACCTTTAAAATCTACCCTCTTCTTAAGATCCTTTCAGTTTCTTAATTATAGGAGGTTTCCAGGCTCAGACCTTTTATATTCTAAGTGCCCTCCCAGTTCAGATATTTTGACTTCTGTGGCCAAAGTTCTGATATTCAGTATCCAGACTGCTCTTCTGCTCTAACATTCACCCTTCAAAAGGCACATCTAGTACAGACATTCCATGCTCTAAGGACCTTCTTGCACTAACAGTCTAAGTTTCACTGCTCCACCCAACTCTGATCTTCAAGACTTTTTGTTCTTTCCATGTAACAATTTAAAAACACAACTTGGGTCCCTTTTTGAATCTTGAATATTTAAAACTTTATTTCCTTCAATAAATTCAACCAATTCATTTCCAGTAACACTGGTATCAATAGCACTCTTACCTGAACAAGGTCATATAGAGAATTACTTTTTTTTGGCAGCCAGATATAGCAAAATATTGTTACTATTCTTCTTTGTGTCTGTGGTTCAAGCCCTGACTTTTATTCAGAGCACCAAAACTGTGCTGACTTAAATTATGTTGAAATGCATGATAGATCACATACATATCATAAATAAGCTTTGTTGTTGTTCTTTCTAAATTAATCATTCCCCCCCAATGATTTAGCACTGAGCAAATAAAAAACCCACTGTACTCAACCTTTTGAGACTGTGTGTTTTAAGTCCCCCTTCAGCACTGAGATTCTCCTCTTTAGTGCTATTTCCAGATCATATATTCTATGTCCTAAGATCTTACAGGCTTCCTATGTTAGAAAATCCCTCCAAACTGGGATATTCCAGGTTTCTGGATGCTAAGATGCTTCCATCATGTTCCATCATGTTTTAGTCCCTTCCTAGGTTTGATATCCTAGCATCTGTGTCCAATCTCAATTTGATCATGCAAATTAGGTTGTAGCGTAAACTCCCATCTGTGAAATTGTTAGCTAAAACTATCTCTCACCTTCAAAATTCTACCTGTCCCTTACTCCTTCCACAGTATTCTGGACTATGACCCAAACTCCGACCTTCTAGGACTACTTTTCTTCTCCTTTGCCTATTTATTTTATGATATTGAATATGTTTACAATGATGTTAAAGCACAAGTGGTGTCCTTTTAAGTCTTGTGAACTTAAGACTTTACATTATTCAATAAAACTAATTCATGTCCTGGGTCACACAGCAAGTAATTGTCTAAGGCCACATTTGAATTTAAGCCTTCCTGATTCCAGGTCAAGCTCCCTATACACTGCAGTATGTAACATTAACATCCAGAGCAATCTTACCTGATCCATACTTAGAATTTTTTTTGGTATCCAATTAAGGCATTATGTTTGCCTTTCCATTTTGGCAGTGTTGTTCAGGACCTGACTTTTCATTCAGAGCATCAAAATTACGCAGAAATAAATTATATCAAAATAAATGTTATCTCATACACATACCACATATTATCTTTAAAAATTTATCTGTCCCTTCCAATACTTGGGGTCCTCTGAACACATCAAAAAAACTTCTTCCCAGTCTTCCCAGCTCTGACAATCAGTTTTAAGGGCTCTCCTCACTCTGACATTCTGTGATTAAATCATTTCCACCTCTGAAATCCACCATTCTAAGTTATATCCAGCCTTCAGTGTATTGTCTTGAAAGGCACCTCCAAGTCAGACATTCCATATTCTAAAGAACCTCATGATCCTGTTCCTTCTCTGATAACATAGAGTTCTCTTTTTACATTATTTTTTCATCTTTATTACATTGCATATATTTAAGCAATACAGTGATTTAAAAACACAAATGATGTCCTTTTTAATAAAATCTCATATATTTAACAATTTATATTTTTCAAAAGAATGCAACCAAATCATGTCCTGGGTCACACAGCAAAGTAAGTGTCTGAGGTCAAATTTGAGCTTAGGTCTTCCTGATTGCAGGTCCAGTATTCTATGAACGGCATCACACAATATTAATATCCATAACAATCTTACCTGATCCACGCTTATAATTTGGTTTTTTTTGGGGGGGGTCCAAACAATACAACTGTATGTTCACCTTTCCACTTTGGCGACGAAGTTCAGGACCTAACTTTTAATTCAGAATGTCAAAATTGTGCAGAATTAAATTATATTGAAACATATGTTAATAGTATAAATATACATTGTTACCAGTTTTTTTTTTTATTTACCTATTCCACCCAACACCTTTGCTCACTTTCTTTCCCAATACATTGACCCATGAACATATTTTAAAAAGCTTCTTCCTTGCTATGATATTATGCAATGGAAGGCCCTTCCCAGCCCTCACAATCTATGTTTTGAGAGTCTTCCCCACTCAGACATTCTGTGATTCTTAGGTCACCCCATCTCCAAAATTTGTTATTTTAAACTATAGCAAATTTCTGGTGTATTCTCTTAAGAGGCATATCTCCAAGTGAGATATTTCATGTTCTGAATCTAAAGAATCTCAGCCTTGTTGTCTTAAGCCCCTCCTCACTCTTTTAATATTCTAGGCTTCTTCTTTACCTTTAATTTACATATTCATTTTAATTTTTATTAAATTATATATGTCTTAGCAATACAGTGATTTAAAATCCTGTGTACTTAAAAATCTAAAAAAAAAAAGCAATAGGAGTTTTTCCAGGTGAAGTCACCGCATGGAATTATGTTTTTATTTATTCATTTTCGGTTTGATGGGAAGCCAAAGAAAGTTACTTCTGCCCTTTGGCTACATGATTTGGAACATGTTTTAATTCAGAATATCACTATGTTGCTATAAATTCTAATGAAATAAATATTTCACCTCATACCAAATAAATCATTTGGTACTGTCATTCCTAACACCTTGCCTCTCAGTAAGCACAGTAAAAAGCAAAAAGCAAAAACAAAACTAAACACCACACTAAAACCCTTTCTTCTAGTTATATTTCCTGTTCTCAATACCTTCTTAACTCTGACAAGTCAGTTATAAGGGCCTTCCCTGCTCTAATAGTCTGTGATACAACTTTCTGTGTTCAAAGGCCTCTCACTGTTCTAATATTTTTTCTAAGATTCTATCAATCTGGGTTCTCAGGCTCTTACTGTCTTCTGTTTGATTAGTTTTATAGCTCCTTTCTATTTCTGATATTTCCTGTTCTCAAGATCTTTTCAGTTAAAATCAAGTATCCTTGATTCTAAGATGCCTCCAGACTCAAAAATTCTACTTTCCAAGAATAGAGTCACGTTTGATATTCTGTTTTTTATAGTCACTCACATTTTTGACAGTGTCTCAACTATTTTCTCAGTTCTAAAATTTTGTATTCTAAGCATTCTTCCACTATTTTCCCATACAGCGCCCTTCAAAAGAACCTCCCTGGGACTTTACCCAGCTTGGATCTATTAGGGATTTTTTTTTTACCCTTGATATTTATTTATTCATTTTGATTTTATCACAATGCATATGTGTCTTAGAATTATCATGATTTAAAAATATGAATTTTGAAGATTTTTATTCTTTATTTCCTTCAATGGTAGCCTTATCTGATCAAGGTCACAGAGGGAATTATTGTTTTTGGCAGTGAGATAAAGAACCGTATTTATTACTGTTCTTGGTCTCTTGAATCTCTGTGATTCAAGATCTGGCTTTTGATTCAGAGCATAAAAACTATACTGACATAAATTATGTTGAAATGTTACATCACACCCAACAAATATGCTTTGTAATTCTTTTTTTAAATTAACTAATCATTTCCAATAATTCACTCAATGAAGCAAATAAAATAATCTTTAGTCCAGCTAATGATACTGTGTATTCTAAGTGTCCTACCACCTCTGAGATTCTCCTCTCAAGGGCTAGCCCCAGGCCTATCATTCTATCTCTTAATGGGTTATGGGCTCTGATAGTTCTGATGATTCTCTGATTAGCTTCCCCTTCCTTTCTTATAAGGTTCCTCTAAATTGATGTCTCCTAGGTCAGAAATTTTATGTTCTATAGTCCCACTGGCTCTGATAATTTTTGTAATTAAACTATGACCATCTCCCTACTTTCTGTAACATAAAGTCATACCTACTTCTGACATTCCCTTGTCTAGAACCCCTTTCAGCTTAGTCATTTTAGATGCCAAGATATCTCCCAACTACAGAAGGAACATGTATATTCCATGTTCTAAGTCCCCTCCCAAGTCTAATATTCTGGCTTCTATTCACTCTCAATTTAGCCCAACTCTGAGATTTTCTATTGTAAAGCGTTTTCTCACCTGCACTGTTTTACTCTGAAAGGTACTTCCATTCTTCAAATTCTATGTTTAAAAGCCTCACCAAGCTCTGTTTTTTTTTCTTTTCTATGACAGTGTAGATTTTTCTTAACAATCCAGCACAAATGATGACCCTTTCAAACATTAATTCTTTATATTTTAAAATAAATATAAACAATTCATTATCAATAGCATTAATATCATTAAAAGTGTTAACTGATCAAGGCTAAGCTAGGGAAATTTTTTTTTTTTTGGTATTTAGAGAAAGCACTAGACTTTTATACACCTTTCTTCAAGTTTAAGAGCTGCCTTTGAATTCAGAATATCAAAACTGGGCTGGTATAACTAAGTGAAATAAATTTTGCATATCAAAAAATGTACATTAGTATTTTTAAAGGAACCTATCCCTTTCAATAACTTGCTAAGCAAAATTATACTGTGTATCCCGAAGGTCCTTCTGACTTATTTAAAGCTCTGATATTAAATGGTTTGAAGGACACCCTTAGTTCTGACATTCATTGATATTTGAAGGTCCCACCAGCTCTGTCATCCTGGCTTCTCAGTTATGATCTCCTACTTTCTGAGTTTTAATTTTCTTCCTATTTCCAATTCTTCTTGTTCTCAAGATCCTTTCAGGGCTGACACTCTAGATTCTAAACATCTACCACCTCAGAAATTTTAGGTTATAAGAGTCCAACTGGATCTTGTATTCTGGTTTCTATGTTCATTCCCAATTCTGACATTTTAAGAGCCTCAATTGCCTTTTCAGCTCTGAAATACTATATTCTAAATTTTTCTCTTCACACTCTAACATTCACTACTCAAAAAACACCTTCCAGCTCTGATATGCTATGTTCTAAGGATTTGTCAGAGGTCCCACTCAACTTTAATTTGCTAGGATGTTTGTACTTTTTAATCTATTTATTTTTATTTTATAGCACTATATATTTTTCTTAGTAATCCCTTTAGATTGCTAAAAGCACAAATGATATTTCTTTTAAACCTCATATATACTTTAATATGACCCTCCCCCCCAATAAACAGAAATTAATTATTAATTAAATCTTACCTGATCAGGGCCATGCAAATAATTACCTTTTTTTCCCCCCAACATATGACAGTGCATTTTCATCTTTCCTCTTTGGCTGTGTGGTTCTGGAACTGAGTTTTAATTCAGAGCATCACCCCCTGTGCTGATACAAATTATATTAAAATAATGTTTCATACCAAAACATCTTTTATTATTTTTCAAAATTAAGGCGTGAATCCCAATACCTTGTCCAATTCAGCACATTCAAAAAAAAACACAATACAACCCAGCTAGGAGATTATGGGTTTTAAGGACCCACCCTGCTCTAACCTTTCAGGGTTTTCCCCTTTTCAATTTTTATTCATTTTTATCTTATCACATGGCTCATATACCAACAATCCAATGATTTAAAATCACAAATAGTATCCCTTTTAATTCCTATGTGACACCCTTAAGAAAAAAAAAAGTCCTCAATTCATTCCCAATTATAATAATAATTATCACATTAAGGCTGTCCAGAGAGTTAAATTTTCGTTTTCTGAGATGTAACTAACGAAGGCGCAGTTTCTCTTCTCCCACCCAAGCAGTTAAAAGATGCTTTACCTCAAAGACGACAAAACTGACTCTAGGTTCTGATTGGCTTTTGTCTCGGCCTCACCTTCCCCGTTAGCTCTCTTCCACCTTTGCAGGTAATATAGGAGATAGGCCAAGGACTCGGAGGCTCCTACGACCTGATTGGTCTTGGATTCTATGACATAATTTCCCCGCCCCCCTCTCCAAGCTCCGCAACAAATACTGTATAGGCTGAAGACTCTGCCCCTCCCGCGTTCAGATTGGCCCCGGATTCTATGACGTAACTTCCTTCACCCTTTCGCAACTTCGCTGCAAACACAGACAAGGTTTAGAATAAAGCTGCCACTCTTCCCCCTCTCCCTCCCCCTCTGCGGCAAACACTGGCTAGGGCGAGGACAAAACTGTCTCTGAAACATGATTGATTCTGGATTCTCTGACGTAAATTCTTTCCCCTCCCTCCTTCCACCTTCGCAGCAAACACTGTCAAGGACTAGAACAAAGCTACCTGAAGGACTTGACAGGCTCAGGATTCTATGACGCATTTTCTTCCTCTCTTCCCTCCCTCCTTCCTCCTCCCTCCCCCAACCCCCCGCTCCGCCACCTTCCAAGTCCGCAACGAACATTAAAATAGACCTAGACTAAAGCTGCCTCTTAGGATTTGAGAGGCCTCGGAGTCTCCAAAGAATTTTCTTTCCTTCCTTTTACCTCCGCAATGAATATTAAATAGGCCTGGAATAAAGCTATTTCTGGGATCTGACAGACCCCGGATCCTATGACGCATTTTCTTTCGCTTGCTCTCCTTTCCCCTCCGCGGCCAACAACGGCTAAGTCTGGGTTTAAAAAAAAAAAAAAAAACTGTTCCCGAATTCTATGACGCACTTTCCTTCCATTGCTCTTCTTCCACTTCCGCGGCCAACACAGGCTACACGTCTGGGGAAAAAAACTGACAGGCCCAGAATCCTATGACGCACTTTCCTTCCTCTGCTCCCCTTTCCCCTCCTCGGCCAACACCGGCTAGCTCTAGCACAAAACTGAAAGGCCCCGAATCCTAATGATGCACTTTCCTTCCCTTGCTCTTCTTCCACTTCCGCGGCAAACACCGGCTACACGTCTGGGGAAAAGGAAAAAAAAAAAAAAAAAACAACTGACAGGCCCAGAATCCTATGACGCACTTTCCTTCCTCTATTCCACTTTCCCCTCCTCGGCCAACACCGCTAGGCCTAGCATAAAGCTGCCTGTGAGACCTGATTAGCTTCCGGCTTTCTTGGCAAAGCTTACTTTACCCACCCACCTTCCAATTTCACAGCAATAAGGCCGTGGACAAAACTGCCTCTCAGACCTGATTGACGCAGATAAGTGGCGCAGATTCCTTTCCCATCCACCTTCCACCTTCCACCTTACCAGCCAACATGGGATAGGCCGAGGACAAAGCTGCCCCTGGTACCTGGCTGGCCCTGGATTCTCTGCTGCACTTCATTCCTCCCCCCCTCCACATTCATGTTGGATAGGCTGAGGACAAAGCTGCCTCTGGGACCTGACAAAAGCACATCAGAGGAGCTGAATACTAGCCCATCCACCTTCACAGCAAAAACTGGTTAGGCAGAGGACAAAGCTGCGTCTGGAACCTGATTGGTGCAATCGGTGCTGCAGTTTCCTACCCATCCACCTTCCAACTTAGCAACAAACAGGGGATAGGCCAAGGACAAAGCTGCATCTGTAACCTGATTGGCGCGGTCAGTGCTGCAGTTTCCTACCCACCCACCTTACAATTTAGCAATAAACATGGGATAGGCCAAGGACAAAACTGCGTCTGAGACCTCCTGATTGGCGCAGTCGGTGCCGTAGTTTCCTACCCATCCACCTTCCACCTTAGTAACAAACATGGGATAGGCCAACAATAAAACTGCGTCTGGGATCTGATTGGCCCTGGATTTTCTGACGAGTTCCTTTTCCCACCCCCTTTCTGCCTTCAAAGCTAACATGGCTGCCTCTAGGATCCGATTTCCTTTAGCTTCCTTTCCCCACTCCCACACCAACCTCTGATAGGCTAGGACAAAGCTGTCCTTGGCAGTTGATTGTTTTTCTCCCACTAGGTTGGTCTCTCGCTGACCCTGTTGTTTTCCGTGAGAGCGAGGGAGGGGAGGCAAAAAGAAGCTGTATCCAGGGAACCGATGCCCCTTGGCCTTGTTGCATGTTCTTGTATTAGGGCAAAATCAGATCCTTGGGTCGCTGGTCGAATGGGGTTATCGCTGCCTTCTCTAGCTTGGGGAACTCTTTGAGATTCCACTTTTATAATCAACTTAAATTACCAGAGTTTCCAGCCAGGAATGCACTTCGTCTTCTTTTAAGTGACTAAGATGGAGATATGTTTGCACTTTTAAAGATGAATTCCCATTGCAGCTGTTATGCCACAGTTCTCTTTAACTGTCCTGACTCAGTTTCCTTGTACAAGTTTCCCTTATCTCAGTCTCCCTAATTACTCCCCTAATCTGTAAATATCCCTCTGGTCTATTAAGGCTGAGGACCATTTACTCTAAGGTTATAAATTGTTAGTAAGATAAACAAGAGAGCAGACCTCCTGACTCTTTTCTGTCCTCAAGAATTTACAACATCCCTCTAAAATATTCCAAGATATTTCACTGACATCTTTATCTCTGTGTATTCAGACATCCTGTCTCTGGGTTTTTTGGGGTTTATGGCCTCTTCCATCCTGACAGTTTTCCTGCGCTTCTCACCCCTTTCTTTGTTCAGAGAAAAGGGATTTAAGAAGTTGGGCTTCCTACATTCATGGCTGGAGGCTGGACACTGGATTCTTTGGGATGACAGTCTCCTCCAGCGCTGGGACCAACATGGATTCCTTGGTCCCAGTATATCTTTATCTCTGTCTGGATAATTTGAGATGAGAGTGCTGTCCAGTCAATCTTACTCTCCCATTAATAAAATATTAAAAACTCTCTAATCTCTCTCCTGCCTCAGTTTCTCTGGCATTACACAGTAAATTCCCCCATCTGCATAGGAGGGACCCAGTCAATAAGCATTTATTAAGCACTTAGCTTATGCCAGACTTAGATGGATACAGTTTCAGCTTCCAAGGAGCTTACTACATAATGAAGGAAAACAATACAAAAGAAAGATGACAGGAGTAGAGGGTGGTAGAATCCAGTCCAAGGAGTACATGCTGATAGAAAATGAAGATGAAAGGGATGACGTTTTAAAAGAAATGGGCTTAATAATTTAGATTTATGAGGTTCTGCCCCCCCCCCAAACAGCTTGCAGCCCAATAACACTTCAGGCTCAATGTCAGTTAGATCTGGGTAAAGCTGTACCTTAATGGTTTCAGACTTTAGCCATGGATTTCCAAGACAAGCAATCATGCAAGTGTGGGCTGATCAATTGGTGACATTTGAGCAGGAAGTTGGGACAGTGGTGGTTTAGGTAAATACTGATGTTATATGAAACAGGCACTATGGGAATAGAGAGAGGGGTTACATTTAACCAAACATTTAGCTGTTTGGCAGAAGGGAACAAGCCTTTATTGAGCACCAAATATATGTGAGACACTGCTACGTGATTTATAAATGTGATTTAATTTGAACCTGACAACAATACTATGAGGTAGATATTATATATGATCACTGTTTGACTTGCCCGGGGTAACAAAACTAGTGTCGGAGATAGTATTTGAACTCAGGTCTTCCTGACTCTCACCTGTAAGGAGTTAACACTTAAAGAACACCCATTTTGCCTGTTTAATCTATGGTTCTGCTGAACCAAAAAGGACCCTGTAAGTTTCTCATGAGAAGCTGAACTTAGCCTCACACACTAGATCAAAGTGACAAGCATAACTACAGAGTGACCTTGCCTATTTCTGTTCTTCTGCTTACTTGGGCATCACACCTGTGAGGTGCTTCTACAGATAAGATCAATTATTGTTCTCCTAAAATCCTGACCCTGGAAGGTTCCCTTAAGACCATTCCCATCATTGTATGCATCCTGT
This sequence comes from Antechinus flavipes, assembly GCF_016432865.1. Classification (NCBI taxonomy): domain Eukaryota; kingdom Metazoa; phylum Chordata; class Mammalia; order Dasyuromorphia; family Dasyuridae; genus Antechinus; species Antechinus flavipes. The sequence continues at coordinate 12,433,856 of NC_067404.1, forward strand.
TATTCCCACCATTGTATAGATCCCAAGCCCATTCCCATCATTGTATGCATCTGGTTATTACTTTAGGCTTTGCTAGTTACAATCCTATATAAACGCTGTGCCACAGTCACTCTATACTATATGTTTTGAACATGAGTTCCATTTGGTTGGCTAGTCTAAACTCTCCACATTAAAAGAGTAAAAACCAATCTCTATCTTGCCTCAGTTTCTCTGGCAGTTCTACCTGCTACAAGAGAGAAATATGCAATTGGAGTTCAATTTCCAATAATCCAGTAACAAGGTGTGGTAGGACCAGTGATTTCCCTGCCAATTTCCTTCAGCCTCAGGTTCCCAAATGTAGTTTCCTCCCCTCAAACGACCTGATCAATCCCAGCATTCCTCATGGACCTTTTTGGTTATAAAGCATAAAAAATTCCAGCTGCATGTAGTGTGGACTTTTGGGACTTAATGGGTGCCCAAGACCATGAGAATCACTGTATCCTGAAGACCTGCTATCAGATATTGGGGAGGCCTCTTCTACCAAAGCTAGAGATAAGTGCCATTGTATCCCTCCTATATATCCTTGCTTGTTTGGCAAAGTAAACTTCCTTTGATAAATTTTCAGTGATTTGCAGTGCCTCATCTCATTCTTAAATTGAGATTGAAATATGTACTGAAATTGGAGATATACCTAAAATATGGGAGATAGTCAAGAGAATGGGAGTCCTGGCAAGTCCTTCCAGTGGGTGGAATTCCAAGCTGTATACTAGACATCTAAAAGCCTTGAGGTAAGGAGCATAGAAGATCTTCATCTGTAGTAATTCCGGGGCAGGGGCCATAGGTCTGGCCAATTAATCTGGGATCTAGATCATACAGGACTGTCTACTGAAAAGCCGCCCCTTTGGGATTGACCAATGGAAGAATTATTCTGATGCCTCACAGTGCATGTGCTTATTTGTGGGGCAAGTCAAAGAGCATGTTGAAACTGTTTCAAGAACAGAAGTTTGCTTCTGCTAGTCAACAGCTGCATCATTATGCATCTGATAGTCCAGATGAGCTTCCAACTTTATAGAATCCATGTCTGTGACAAATCAATGCCACAATGGGAAGGGAAAGGGTTTTCTAATCTAGTGGTTTCTGAGATCATCTCCAGTTAGATTTATCTGATAAGAAAGTATTATTTTTGGATATAGTTATAGCTGATCCTCTCTAGCCATTTCATTTCTTTTGGCAATGCAGAGTTCCCTTAGCTTAGAAACATCCCCCCCCCCCCCCCCAAAGGGCTCTATATGCTCTGGAGAAGTATCTGAGGTTCTCCACAACTGGCAAACTTCCTTTCTTTTGGGATAGTTGGGACAACTTCCACAAAAGGGATTGGGGAATCAAAAGGCTGTATTGTTGGAAGGTGCCTTACTTTTTAATTGCAAGGGAGAAAAAGAGCTATCACTATATAATTGTGGTGGGCTTTTTTGACCTGAAAGACAAGGGATTTCTTAGTTTAGTTCATAGTATTTCTGAGTCACTGGATGATCATGAGAAAGAGTCTATAAAACCCCTGTGGAAGAAAAGGTCAGCCCTTCCACAAAGGTTTCTAAAGGGGCAGATTTTGTATCATTCCACTGATGTGGTTTTCAGGAAGGGGATAGTTTTGGCATGTGGCCAGGAAATGTTCAATGGATAATTGCTCAAAAAAAGTCTATTTAGATAGGGACCTGGACAGGTTGAATATAAGAATACATTGAATACAATGACCTCTTAACTAGATATGTGAGGAAGAACTGCTGACTAGGACCAAAAATGTCAATGATGTAATTGTTAGAAAGGTACTTGATTCTTATTCTCCACAATCTTGTAGGTTTTTTTTTTCTCTTTTCCACTTTCTACCCTTTGTACTCCCCATTTCAGCAGGACTGTCAGCCCTGTAAGCATTTAAATTGTGGAAGGTCTGATATCAGATCTTTAGGATCTTGCCAACAAAGGGTGACAGGTGTTAAGCGCATTTCCCTAAGTCAGTTTCTTTCCCCCATTCATAACATTGGGAAGATTTACCTAAAATTAGACAAAGCTGTCCCCAGGATCTGATTGGTCCCAGTTTCCCTACCCACTCTAATCTCTAGCCCCCATGGGGCAGGTTTAAAACAAAACCTTCCCTAAACTTGCTGGTCCTCTAAGGGCCAGGCTTATAGAATCTAAGTCCCTTGGACTAGTCACCTTATCCAACACATCAATATGGAGATGAGGGAGATTGTGTGAAGAGTAACTAAGTGTCATTGTATCCTTGTAACTTTGTTGTGTTAGAGCAAGGTAAACCTATTAAATGGTGAATGATTTTCTAATGTTTCATTTCATCCCAGGATTTAACCTGAACTAAGAGGAATGCAGGCATTAGAGTAGTATATCTAACACTAGCCTTCCCCATGGTGGACTGAGCAAATTAAAAACAGTGACAAAAACTTCCCAGCGATGTGTTCTAAAGAGACCTTCCAATTTTGAAACTCTGTGGAAACATACTGTGATTTTTAAGAACACTGCTATTTCTGACATTAAGGGCTGTCTTAACTCGGAAATTCTCTTCTATGTCTGTTCCCAGTCTTGACAGTGTATGTGCTAAGGTTCTAGGACCCAATTTGTATTCTTCAGTTTTAAAACTCTCCCACTAACACAAGGTTTTGCAAAGGTGAATGTTGAAAATTATCTATGCATATGTTTTGAAAATAAACAGCTTTGAGTTACCACCTCAAATCTCTTAGATTGGCTTCAGGAAAAGATTATGGAGGGGATGTGGGAAAACTGGTACACTAATTCATTGTTGGTGGTATTGTGGAATGAGTCAACCATTCTGAAGAGTAATCTAGAACTATACCCAAAGCACTATAATACTGTGCATACCCTTTGACCCAGCAGTGCCATTATTGGGTCTGTAAACCAAAGAAATCATAAAGGAGGGAAAAGGACCAACATGGGCAAAAATGTTTCTAGCAGCTCTTTTTGTAGTAGCAAAGAATTGGAAAAGGAGTGAATGTCCACCAATTGGGGAATGGTGAGCAAGGTGTGGTACACAGAACTAGTGGAATATTATTGTTCTATAAAAAATGATGAACAAGCTGATTGAGAAAAACCTGGAAAGATTTACCTGAATTGATGCTGAGCAAAACAAGCAGAACTTGGAATACATTGTATACAATAACATTAAGAATATGCAATGACCAACTAACTATGAAAGGATTAGTTCTTTTCAGTGGTTCAGTGATCTGAAGCAAGCCCAATAGATTTTAGACAGAAAATGCCATCTGCATCTAGAAAAAGATTTAAGGAGACTAAATGTAAATCAATACATGCTATATTCACTTCTTTTTTCTGTTTTTCTGTTGTTTTTTTTTTTTTTAAATCTCTTCCATGTATGGTTTTGCCCTTTTGCTCTGATTCTTCTCTCCCAACATGATTTATAAAGAAATGTGATTTACAAATAAATCTTACTACACAATAAAAAAAGAAAATAAACAACTTTAATCAAAAATCAAATAAAATTCTCCCACATTCTGAGTTATAAGGTCCCTGTCAAGTCTGATATTCCAAGTTCCAGGAGCACATGCAGCTTGGCAATTATATGTTCTAAATGCTCTTCCAAAACTGATGTAAGCTTCATATTCTGCTCCAACTTTTGACATTCAGAGTCTGAATTGCCCTCCAAGTTCTGAAATTCTGTATTCTAAGCCCTTTCCAACTCCAACATTCTCCCTAAAAAGTCACCATCCAGCTCTGACAGTCTATCTTCTAAAGAACAACCCTGTTATAAGTTTCATGTCTTTAATTACAATAATTTAAAATGAATGGTGGTTCCTTTCATTCTTAAGTATTTAACATTATTTTTAAAATATTCAGTGTTTATTATCATTAATATTAATAGCAATAGCAGTATTACACAATGAAGGAATTGGAGAAATTACATTATTTTCTGTGTGTATGTATTTTTTAAAAGCCAAATAAAGCACAACACTTTCAGCTTTCCTATTTAGCTGTGTAATTAAGGATCTGAGTTTTAATCAAAACATATTCATTGTACTGATATAAATTATTCTGAAATAAATGTTTTATCTCCTGCCAAAATAGTTTAGTTGTTATTTTTTTAAAATGAAACTGTTCTTCCAAATACTTTGAATTCATAAACATTTAAAAAAATGTTTTCCAAGAGCATTGTACACAATAACAGCAAGATTATATAATGATCAACTAGGATTTAGCTCTTCTTAGTAATAATATGATCCAAGACAATTCCAATAGACTTGGGATGGAAAATGCCATCTGCATCCAGAGAGAGAACTAGGAAACTGAATGTGGCTCAAAGCATAATATTTTCATTTTTTGTTGTTGTTTGCATTTTCTTTCTCATGTTATTTTCTCTTTTTGTTTGATTTTTCTTGTACAACATGACACAAATGTGAAAATATGATTCCAAATACTGTCAAGTATAAGCTATTCAGATTGTTTGCTATCTTGGGGAGGAAGAGGTAAGGAAGGAAAAAAATTTGGAACTCAAGATCTTACAAAAATGAATGTTGAAAATTATCTGTACATGTATTTGGAAAAATAAAATACTACTGTCACTGGAAAAAATTTTTTCAAGCTATAATATTGAGTATTCTAAATCCTCTCTTAGCTCTGAAGATTTATGTTCTTAGAGCTCTCATGGTCTGACACTATATAGTTTAAAGGGTATTCTTGTTCTGATAATCTGTGTTCTAATGCCCAATCTTGTTCTATCATGATAGGCATTTTTTTTCCTTTTCACTTTTTTCCTCTGCTTTTTTAAATTATAGCTCATTAGTGTCATTAATTTCAAAAAATTAATAGCAAACAAACAATGTCCCTTTTAATTACTGGTCAACTAATACATTTAAAAAAATGTTCCACATTCATTATCAATACTAAAATTGAAAAGGAAGTCTTAGTTGATGAAGGAATTAGGAAGAAATATATTTTGTGTTTTGGTTTGGTTTTTTGGTGACAAGATTATGTGCATAGAATTTACACCTTTTGCTTACATTACAGTGTGATTCAGGAGATGTTTTAATTCAAGCATTACTACTATGTTAACATACCTTGAAATTTTTATCTCAAATCAAATTCATACAATTAATGCTTCTCAAGTTAAAGTGCCCATACAATTATTTTGGCTCAATGGGTACATAACAAAACATCTTCATTCTGATAGGGGTGAACCCTGAAACCTGAATCCTAACCACTAGACCACCAGGGAAATGATGGGGGTGAACCATGAAACTGTGTCCCCCTTAATCTGTAAAAGAAGGTGACTCAGGGTCTCAGGCTCTCCCCTGGGAAAAACATTCCTTTCCCAAACAGCACCCTCCTTCCCAGTTAAGTAATTTTATTCAGTTGCAAATCTCTGCCTGATAGCCCTAAACTCTAAGATAAATTAGCTCTTTTCAACTGGAAATCTAAGCCCCAGGTATTGATAACATTGAAGGAATCTCATTCAATTTTGAATGGAAGCCCAAGCCTCAGACGGATAATAAAAGACAACTCTGAACTCCAAATCTTTGCAGAAGTCCAAAACAGGAATTTGCTTTGCCAAGGAATCTCTTTTCTTGGCAAGGCTGCCTGCCAGGACTTTTGCCCACCTTTTGCCACTAAGAAGTCTGTCTTCCTAGCAAAACTGGCTTCTCAGTGCCAATAAAAATCCCTTTTGCCACACAGACTTTTTGGGTTTGTGAATCCTTTTGCATTAGACCTGTGCCAATCAGAGAGGATTCCCCATCCCAATTCTTGAACCTCTTCACTACCAATAACCTCATCAATTCTACAGACCATCTCAGTTGGGGAAATCTATGTTCTAAGACTACTTAATTAGGGCATTCTGGATCATAGGACTCTCTCGTCTCTCTAATATGCCTTTTTCTAAGAGTTCTACATTTCTCATTCTCTTTGTTGTGCCACATTTCCCTTTTAATGTCCTGACTCAGTTTCTCCATTGTCCTATTTAGTTACTTTGCCTCAGGTTATGACTTTTCCCTCTTAATGTTTGATGAGATAAAGATTTTATATCTTTAGGCTATTCCTTTTTAATGTTTGACAGGATAAAAGTCTATCCATTTTAGATACCATTAAAATATCAGTAACCTCTCCAGTACCTCCCTCCATTATGCCATCCTAGGTGCCTCCCCCCATTAGGTTATCCCCATCCAGGTACCTCCCCCATTATGTCATTGTTCTTGTTATTCTATAAAAGAGTCTTGCTGTCTGATATTCAGGGCTGGATTCTTTGAGATGATATTCTCATTCAGCCCTGGGACCAAACATGGATCATTTGGTCCCAGTAAATCTCTCCATTTAATAAACTATTAAATTGTTCTCTAATCTCTGTCTTGCTCAGTTTCTCTGGCATTATATCTTCTCCATGGCTACTCCCAATCCCCCTGACTCTGACACTTTCCATTCTAGGGTTTTGAACATTGTTCAATTTAATGATAACAAAGTCCCAATTAACATTTTAAACTCCTCCCAATCCAGCTGAATATTCTCCGATTAAAAATTTCATACAAGCTCAGATATTGTATATTATAAATTCCTCCCAGGTCTTACTTCTATGTTCAACACAAGTTGTGACATTTATAACCAGTACTTACCTCCCAAATAGAAAATTCTGTATTTTAAACTCTTTCAGCTCCAATATTCTTCCCTGAAAATTACCTGGAAAGCAAAAAAATTTATGTTCTAAGGTTTCACCTAACTATGACATATTAGAATTAATTTTTTTCATTTATTTGTAATTCATTGTGATGCAAATGTGACTTACTGATGGAGTACAGTGTCTATACTATATATATATATATGCACATACATATACATATTTTTTATATATATGCACATACATATACATATTTTATATATATATGCACATACATATACATATTTTATATATATATGCACATACATATACATAGTATATATATATACAGCAGTAAGGCGGTTCCCTGCCCCCACCTTAGAGTGCTACTGTTCTAATAATCTGTTTGTTGATAATTGTAAAAGTTTTCTGGCCTAGAAATATAATAATATTTCTTCCCTTAGACTTTAGGAAAGATATATTAGTGCTCCTGATTCCCTCTTACCTTAGAGTATTATTCTGACAATCTGTCAATGATTCTAAAGTCTTCTAGCCTTAGAATAGTCCTAAAAACATTACTGGCTGACAGATAATCTGTTGGTCAATGATAAACAAGTTCCTGAGACAATAATGAATACACCACCCCTCAAACCTACCTGAAAGCCATAAAAATAGCAAATAAGTAAGCTCTGAGCTAACTCTGTCCTATAAATTATCTCCTTTCTCTCATTCTTTGTTAAATTCTTTTGGAACTTCGCCTGCTTCAATTGGTATTACAATTACAATAAACTTTGCCCCTTGACTTGAATATGGGTTCAAGCCTGCAAATTCTTTTGAGATACCTCGCAACATTGGTCTGCAAATCCCCAACCTTTCGGGGTCTCCTTTTGAACCTCAACATTATTAATAAAATTATGTAAAATCCTATGTATTTAACAGCTTAAGAAAAAAAGCAACATATTAGTTATTGTTAATTGTGATATAAATAGCAGATTTTATTTTATTTTAATTTATTTGGAAACGAATATATTACACTTTTGCTGACATAATGATTTTAAAGTGGTGTCCCTTTGGGATCCTCAGTACTGAACATCTTATTTATTTGTGAAAAAGACTCTATACTGATTATCATAAATATAAGTAATAACAATAGCAGTCTTTATCAAAGGACTCTTGTTACTACAAAAAGGGCTGCCACAAACATTTTTGCACAATTGAGTCCCTTTCCCTCCTTTATGATCCCTTTGGGATATAAGCTCAATAGAAACACTGCTGTGTCAAAGGATATGCACAGTTTGATATTCCTTTGGGCATTGTTTCATATTACTCTACAGAATAGTTGGGTCAGCTCACAACTCCACCAACAATGTATTAGTGTCCCAGTTTTCCCATATACCCTCCAACAAGCTATTTTTTAAAAAGCAATATGAAAGCTGATTTACTGGGGAACCTTACTCAAACTCTACTCAGTCTTAATCAGTACATTATGATTTTACAGAGGGATGATTGTTAGTAATTACTTATTTAGCAATAATTACCTAGTCAATTATCCAATCGTAAGTAAAATAACATGGAATTCATAGTTTGTAAAAGTTACATAGGAATAATGACTATCTACTATATAATAGAAATTATTTATGTACCAGACATGAGACCTACTTGCAAAAACTACAGTAGCATAAGAATGCTGACACAAAGTATTTCTATCCTGTTTCTTCCATATTCCATGCTGACTTGATGGAAAGCCTCTAAGTTCCCCTCTAAAATATTTTTAGGAATGTGCCACCTCCCCTTGCCCAACCCAAAAGGTGGATCATTCATTGTCCATCTCAAATCTTGTGACCCTGATGGTATTCATATATTAGCCTAAGTGTTATATGGTAACCTGTGATGTTCTCTTCTTTTTTAATATATAATGGTTCTCTAGAGAGCAGGTTTCTTGGGGAGGTTTTCTGAAGGCAGCCTTAGTTTCAGTTCAGATCAATAATCACTTCAAATGCAGCCAGCTGATAAAATCCAAACATTTATTTTCTCCTTCCAAGTCTTGTCTCTTTCCTTGGGCTTGGGTAGCTTTCTTAGAGGTGTATCTCCCTCCTTGGTTCCAAGAGCTCTTGCAGCTTGTCTTTTAGCTCTTCCAGCTTCTGCCTCTAGCTCAATTCCGACTCGTGACTTCTCAATCTCCAACTGATGCTCCCCTCTCAATCTTTTCAACTGAACTCTCCTGACTGAGCTTAGCTGTTTTTATGCTCTTTTAGAGGTGTAAACTCAAAGGCTGACTCCTTCTCTGGGAGTGGGATTATAGGAGGTGTGAATTTGGATATCTCATACTGAACCCTGAAATCTCTCAAATGTGTGAACTAATGTGTGAGCTAATGGGTGAACTCTCAAAGGTGTTAACTTAAGCATTGTTTCTATCAATATCAGTGACTTAAGAACTTGTAAGCATTTGCTCTAATGTGTGAACCAATAAGCATTGTATCAATTCCATTGAGTTAACACTAGGATTCTAACAGTAACCAATGAAATGCTTTTCCTATTTTAGCGTAATTGTAACCCTATAAAGAGAGAGCCCTGAGAGAAAGTGGCACTTTAGATTGAGAGTGAGGTTTTGGATCCACTTGGTTGGAGGGGAGCCAGACTTCTTTAATAAAGTGTGTTTTTGGCTCAGAACTCTGCCTCAATTTCTCCTTTGGGTCATCCATAGTGATTTTTCCCCCCCATAGCATCACCATTGCGCTAATACATATTTTAGTTGTTGTTGAGTCATTTTCATTTGGGTCTGATTCTTTATGATCCTGTTTGGGGTTTTCTTTGCAAATATACTGAAGTGGTTTGCTATTTCCTTCTTTAGCTCATTTGGCAGATGAAGAAACTAAAGCAAATATAGTCAAATGACTTGCCCAGAGTCATACAATTAATAAGTGTCTGAGACTAGATTTGAATTCAAGTCCTTTTGACTCTAGGGCCAGCACTCTCTCTGTTGCACCACCTAGCAGCCCATAGTGGTTTTTAAGATACTTCAAAATATGACTTTCTGTGTTCTAAGGGCTTTTGCTCTGATATCCCTTCTTCTAAGCTCTCCTACCTCTTTCATTGCCTTCTCCATAGTTATTCTCAGGCCTGATATTCTATCTGCTAAAATCTACTGCTTTTGACAATTTCCATTCTCAGTCCATGAACATCTCCCAATAGTCTCTCCCAGCACTGACATTATAGCTTCTACTGCCTCATCTAGTTCTTGATTATGGATTAGAATTAGAATTCTAGATAAGAAATTTCATTTATGCCAGATATCCTAAGTTTTATGAACTCTTCCCCCATCTAATACTCAAGCTATACTTTCTACTCTAAATTTGGAGGGATTTGCCTCCTACCTAGGAAATTCTAAATTCTAAGCTCTAGGAAGCTCCAGCTTCCCTACTTGAAAAGTACTTGGAATCTCTGACATTCACTGTTCTAAGGACATTTCAAGATGTGACATTTTTGGTTCTAAAAACACAGACTCTGATAAACTATAAGATTTTTTAAAAACCTGTTAATTGAATTATTATTACAAAGGCACATGTGTCTTATACTGATTTTGAAATGTGAATTGACGTTTTCATAAGTCTTTTGTACAAAATAAATCTTTTTTATTTGTCCTAAAATAATCTATATTCATAGTAATATCAATTGCAATCTTTATGAAAGGAGTGACAGAATTGCATTTGTTTTTGTACATAGGTATTTTGGGGTTTGGTTTTTTTAGGTGAAGTTTTTGGCAATGTTGCTGAGAATATAAATTGTTTTTTTTAAACATCATTTAATGCCTAATATAAATTGATCTCATACAAAAATATTTATTTTTCAAATTATCTTGAAATGCCCAATATTTGGCTCCCTTAGGAATATGTATGAAAATAAATTGTTGCCATTTGTAATATTTTTCATTCTGTGGTCCTTCCAGAGCAAATGATTTATGTTCTTACAACTCTAACAGCTAACATATATGGTGGTTTTTAGGACACTCTAAGATCTGACCTTGTGTATTATTGCAGGGTCTCCCCTCGTTCTGATAACCCTTCTTCTCTCATTCTGTGCACCAAAATCCTACTGTTTCCGACAATCTCCATTCTCAGTCCATTTTCTCTCTTCTATTCCCTCCTAACACTGATAGTCTAGCTTCTATAGCCTCATTCAGCTTTGGATTCTGGATGTGAAATTTATGTCAAGCTCAGATGTTCTAGGTTTTAATTCCTTTCCATGATCTAATATTCTGGCTTAATTTTCCATTCCAAATTGGAATATATAGAAGTGAAATTTACCTCCTAACTATAAAATTCTATATTTTCTGTTCTCAGCCATCTCCAGCTTTCTACTTTGGAAGGTAGCTGGAATCACTCCCTAATAATCATTGTTATAAAGACCTTCCTAGCTCTGACATTTTTGGTTCTGAGGCCACACCCTCTTAAGATTTATAAAGATTGTTTTTAAATTTTAAATTGATTGGATTATTATTAAAATATATACAGAGCTTACAGTTATAATGATTTAGAAAAAAAATTAGTATGTCCTGTATAACTCCTTGGTAAGCAACAACTAGGTTTGGGAGTTCAAAAATACTCTATTTTCACTATCATTAATAGTCATATTGATGTAATATAGCTTCTAGATGAGATAGCAATGATTTTGAGGTCCCTGACCTTGGAGAGCTATTGTTCCAACAATCTGTCAATGATTGTAAGGGTCTTCTGGTCTAGGAATGTAATAATGTTTCTTCCCTTAGATTTTAGGGAAGATATGTTGATGATCCTGAGACTCTCTAACCTTAGCATACTATTGTACTGACAACTTGTCTGTCAATGATTCTAAAGTTTTCTGGCATTAAAATAGTCCTACAAACATTGTCGACTGACAGACAGATAATCTGTTGGTCAGTGATAACCAAGTTCCTGAGAAAATAGTGAATAAGACCATCCCTCAAACCTACCTGAAAGCCATAAAATTAGCACATAAGTACATGAAGCTCTGATCGAATTCTGTCCTATAAATCTATCTCCTTTCTCTTGGTTCCTTGCTAGTCTCTTTTGAAGTTAGCCCACTTCAATTAATATTACAATACAATAAAACTTTGCCCCTTGACTTGGAATGGGTTCAAGCGTACAGATTCTTTTGAGATACCTTGCAACACCAATCTGTGATCCCAAACTTTTGGAGTGCTCCTTCCCAACCTCAACAATATCAATAGCAGACTTTACCAAAGACAGAATTGCATGGATTGCATTTGCATTGATGTGTTGCTGTTTTTATTATTGTTTTAATTTTTTAGTTAGCCAAAACATAGACAGTATGTTCACTAAATCCTTTCAGCTATGAATGAGGATTTTCTTTCCCTAAATATCATCAATGGGCTAATATATCGTAATTTGGGATAAATGATTTATCTCATATAAAAAAGTCTACTTTCCTTTCATTTTTCAAATCAACTAGAACTGACTGATAATTTGGCTCACTAAGAAAATATGCATGAAAATAAATCTTTGCCCTTTATCAATTTTTCCAATTTCAGGCTCCTTCCTGAGCTGATTGTTTATATTCTCAGCTGACAAAACTCCCCATTTTGATCTTTTGTCTTCTCTACCTTCTCCTATAAATGCTATCCAGAACAACTGTAGAGAATTTCTTGATTGGCTAACAAGTCTTTAATTATTCTTAATAGTAAAAATAATAGCAATCTATTCCACAGAAGAAACTACATGGATTTGCATTTTAAATGAAGCAAGTATTTTAGTTATAGGGTAATTACTTTTGTAGCCAAAAAAAGAGAAAAAAAGTACTTTCACCATACCATTTTTGATGGGGAATAGTTTCTGGGGAGACAGCATAAGGAGGACCCCTAACCTTGGAGTGCTTCTGTTCTAACATTCTGTCAGTGATTCTAAAGTCTTCTGACTGTGGAATCAGTGATCCTGAGGTCCCTCTAACCATAGAGTGCTATTCTAACAATCTGTCAACAAAATTTACTGACTGACAGAGAGATAATCTGCTGGTTAATGATAACTAAGTTCTTGAGACAATAGTGAATAAGCCATTTCTCAATTCTACCTTTGGGCCATAAAATTAGCATATCAATGACCTGAAGAACTGGATAAATTTGTCTTCTTTCTCTTGGCTTGAAGTGGAAAAGCGGTGAGAAACATAATCTTGAAACTTTGTTAGAAGTTTATTACTAGTTCTTCACGCCCTAAGCAGATGGCATTTTTACACCCCTAGATGTGCTACCCTAAAAACCTAAGACCTTGACAACTTGATAAACATAAAGAAATACTGTAATGGGAATGGGACCCTTAGTGTGATAACCTTTGCCTCCTGTCTAGGATAGAAATTCCTTTTATTATGACAAATCTATCAAGAAAGATTTTGATGTCTCTCTTCTTTCTATAAATATGTGGCTCATTTACTGACCCCTCCTGTACTGGTGGTGGGGGATCAGTCCTGGCCAGTAATAAACTTTCTTAAAATTTCATTATTTTGGCTGTCCTGAATTTTCTCTGGCGTGGGCACTTCATTCTCTTTGCTAAATTCTTTTGGAACTTAGCCCACTTCAATTGGCTTTAAAATTACAATAAACTTTGCCCTTGACCTGGATATGTGTTCAAGCCTGGAAATTCTTTTCAGATACTTCTCGATACCAGTCTGTGACCCCAACCTTTTGAGGTCCCTTTCTGAACCTCAACATTTTTCACTGTATGGGTGAGAATTTTTTTTCTGAAAGTATTACCACTAGGCTAATCTATAATAAATTTCAATAAATTATTAATCTCAAAGAAAAAGTATATTTTCTTCTTTTTTAAAAAAATTAACTAGAATTGCTCAATACTTTTGGTCACTAAGAGCATATATTTAAATAAATATTTTCCATTTATATCATTTTCCTTCATAAGGGTCCTGTCAAAGCTGATGGTTTATGTTCTTAGAATACCTCAGCTATCACAGGTGATGACTTCTGACACATCCATGTCCTGACCTTTTGTATTCCAAGGATTTTTCTTGCTCCTTCTGAGAGCTCACCTCTCCATCATTCTTTTTTTCAATGTCTACTTCCAGGCCTACATCCTGTGTGCTAAAATCCCACTGGTTCTGACAATTTTCATTCTCAGCCTCTGAATTTCTCCCACTTTTTTTGTTCTAAAATCTCTCCTGTTCTGATACTGGAGGTTTTTTCCTTTGGTTATTTTGGGCTAATGAAAAATTAGATAGCACTTTCAACATACCCTTGAGTCTTTGGAGTTGTGAATGTCAGAATTTTTTTTTTTTAATCACCATTATGAGTATAGCTTGTAGGGGAGATAGAGATGATTTTGAAGTCCCTTAACCTTAGGGGGCTTCTGTTCTAACAATAAATCAATAATTCTAACACTTCTGGCTTTGGAGTCTGCCTCAGGGAACTCCCACACCCAAGCTAAAAATGACAATCTGTCTGATTCTGATAATCTATTGGTCAGTGAGAACCAAATTCCAGAGACCACTCCTTGGTTCTACCTCTGGGCCATAAAATTAACATATCTATAACATGAAGAACTAGATAAATGTATCTCTTTGCTTCTGTTTTTTGCCAAATTATCTTGGAATTTAGACCACTTGTAATGGCATTACAATTACAATAAACTTTGCCCCTTGACTAGGAAATGGATTCAAGCCTGCAGATTCTTTTGAGACACCTTGCAACACCAGTCTTTGACCAAAAACATTTGGCATCCATTTTCCAACCTCAAAAATTGTGCTAATAACATTAAATTGGAATAAAACATTGCCACACACACACAAATCTTTTTTCTTCTTGTTTTATGAAATTACTAGTATTAAGCAATACTTTGGACAACTAAATACACACCCACTTTTACATACACACACACAGAGGAATGTAAGTCCATGCTATTTGAGATCTTCTGTTCTAAGGTCCCTTCCAGAGCAGATTATTTATGTTCTCAGTGCCCTCCTACCACATATGGTGCTTTTGACTTTTTGTACTTTAAGGGACCTCTTTATTCTGCTACCCCACATTCTGAAGGCTTTTCCCAAACATTCTCTTCCCCATCTACTCCCCCCTCCAACATATTCTATCATTATCATTAAAAAGGATATAAGTACCTATCTTACTTGATGAAGGGACTGCAGGCAAATTACAAGGTTTTCTTTTCTTGAATGGAGTACAATATTTTGGTATGCCTTTGGGGTTTTGCTGGTTTAGCCCTGCCTAAAAAACCAAAGTACTCATTTGTAATCCCAACTGTTGTAAAATGTCTCTTCCCCACAGATTGATGGGGATTTTTTCAATTGTAAAAGGAGTAAAAACTCCCATTTAACCCTCAACTGTTCATCTCAAAGGGGTAGCACTAATTTCAATTGCTATTGATCTTCCTATGCCAGACATGTAGGTGTCTGCTTTAATCTTTGGCCAGTGACTGGGCCAGTTGGCACCTCTAATGACTGTATAATCTGTGCCTGTGTCTACCAATCCTTCCAATAGTAGGCCATTTATATAGATAGTGAGCATAGGTTGGTCAGCTGTCACAGCTGTATATTCCTGGATTTTGTTGCTTGGAGTCAAAATCTGGGCAACTATCACCAGATTGCTTATTAGGATTCTGTATCAATAAACCTGATGCTACTTCTCCCCAGTGATAAGTCACACATTGTCTACCTGTATTAGTGACTGGGATATTATCTACACATTCCCCAGTTTCCCACATTAATGTGTGGATAGACACTGTTTTGTAAGTACTCTCTGGAGGTGAAATGGTCAAGCCAGAGGCAAGGGATCCCACCTTGGGGTGGGAGTGGGGGTAGGGGTGGGGGAGAATTTTTTCCCAATATCTGCCCCATTTCAGCTAGAAAAGGAAAGTTACTAGTTTAGCTCTTAACAAAGTAAGTTCCCTGTTTGTCTATTTTAATACTCACCTTATTTCCTGGTCACAGGGACTTCTTCAGTGAAATTAGGGTCCTTGGTTCACATTGGGTGCCAAATATAAAGTACAAGCTAGTTCCCTGGAGGGCCTCAGGATCACCCAGAGTCAGGATAAATCAAAGTCCTTGGTTTTTAGGGGGAGAAGTGAAGGAGACGGGCAAGCTGTCACTTGACTTGCCAAAGATGTATCCTGGATTCTGAAGTCTGGAGTCCCCAGCTTCTCTCCTCCAATTCTTACCTATGATTATCTCAACACCAAACATTCAGCAAGCACCAATGGTGAGGAGAGCCATCACATCATCATTTCATCTAAATATGTATATAGAGCCATTGTCTCACATCGAATAGGTAATTTGCCTTAAGTGCTCAGTTGTCTGATTCAAACATACTTTTTTTTTTGGCATTTCAGCCCTCTACAATTAAGTATATTTTCCCCTTCTTTCCCCCTTTCCTGAAAAGCTGCTGTAGCCAAAGGCAGAGGGAGAGAAAGAAAAAAAAAGATTATCTTACCTTAAACTATCCTAATCTTTTTTTTTAAATAGCTTTTTATTTACTAGTTATATGCATGGGTAATTTTACAGCATTGGCAACTGCCAAACCTTTTGTTCCAATTTTTCCCCTCCTTCCCCCCACCCCCTTCCCTAGATGGCAGGATGACCAGTAGATGTTAAATACATTAAAGTATAAATTAAATACAATATAAGTATACATGACCAAACTGTTATTTTGCTGTACAAAAAGAATCGGACTCTGAAATAGTGTACAATTAGCCTGTGAAGGAAATCAAAAAATGCAGGTGGGCAAAAATATAGGGATTGGAAAGTCAATGTAAAGATTCTTAGTCATCTCCCAAAGTTCTTTCGCTGGGTGTAGCTGGTGCAGTTCATTCCTGCTCCATTTGAACTGATTTGGTTCATCTCATTGCTGAGGATGGCCAGGTCCATCAGAATTGATCATCATATAGTATTGTTGTTGGAAACTATCCTAATCTTGAGGAGCCCCAAATTAGCTCCAAAATTACCTCACCATGATCAAAGACCAATACACTCTGAGCCACTCTGAAAAAATTACTACTACTCTGAATGAATTCCAACAATTCTGTCTGATATGTTTCCAAGCCAGTAACACAGAGGCTTTCTTATCTTACACAAACTTGCTAACTTTTAATACAGAACACAGAATGCAAAGCAGATATACACACACACTGACACACAGAGAAATCTACTCCCAAATTTTACTTACACATTTAAGCCTGACATAATTAATCCTGGGAGCATCCTAATTTTCTTCCCTTTACACTTTGGTGCTTCAAAATCAATTTCAGAAAGAGGAAAAGAAAAGGGGTGAGGATGGCTTTTTTTTTTTTTTTTTTTTACTACCATGAGGTCTCCTCTTTTCAACTTTTTCTCTCTTTCAAGGGAAAGTCCCAAATCATGAACGAGCCAAACGAAAGCCACCAGAAATTCTGGTGTGGTATCTGCTTTCAGGTTTGGGTTGGGGGACCCCTAAGAAAAAAGTTAAAAATCCCACATAAGCCCTATTTTCTTATTATTTCCCATCTTCCTAAATCTAGGGTTCCTTTTTTCAGGAACTAAGGGGCAACAATGTTCAACACTTGCAAGAAATTCCTTCAATTGCTCTTTAGTGGTGCTAAACCATCTCTCCCTAACTAATTGTTTAGGGACCTGTAAGTACTGATCTCCATCTTTGAATTGTATTTGTCTCCTATCAGTAAAAAAATGAAAGTAAAGAAAATCCTGGAATAAGTCCAGTGAACAACAAAATTTCCTTACCCTTCATAATTCGTGGAGCTGTGGGTGGTAAGGCTCTGCCTTGTCTCTTTCTCCTTCAATGTCTCTCAAGTCTCTATTCGAGTACTAATTGCCAGCAAATGGCATGGGGTGCAGAGTGAGGCAGTGAGGAAAAACAAGTAGAATAAAGAAAAAGCTTGGGCTAGGTGAGTTAAGATGCAATACTAGACTTGACTAGTTTATTCTAGTAAGATCCTTATATCAGTAGAGAAAACTTGTTCTTTCACATGGGAAAAGCAGTAATGAAAGGACAGCATATTATTTTGTTAACATTCCATATCATTATTTTGACCCATTACTGGCAGTCACAATATATGGAACTATTCTTCTGAATTCTGGTTATTATTATTTGCTACATATCTGGGAGAGTGTCCAAGGACTTGTCTGTGGGACATTGCACCTTCCTTGTATCCAAGCTAAGCTCAAAGATTTTCAGACATAGCCCTCCACGTCTTTCCCCAGAAGCTATATCCCATGACTGGGACAAATAATCGCCACAGCCCAAATAAAATTTGTAGCTTTTAATATATATCAGCTCTTTAAGGAATTTCAAGAGCAAGTGAGAAAGCATCCAGGTAAGATTTGTATCTTGCATGTCCACTCACATAGTGGACTTCCAGGTCCTATTTTTCATATTTTTCAAGCAGATAGCGTTCTAACCATGTTAGCCAATACTCCTTTATTTCAGGCAGCCCAAGAATCTCATTCTAAATATCATCAGGCTCCTTGAGCTTTACATTTGCAATTTGGGATAACAAAAGAGGAAACTAAGAGCATAGTAAAAGCCTGTACAGCTTGCCTTCTTTTCCACACTCCTACACTCTCTCCAGCAAAGAACCCTCATTGTTTGAGACCCAATGAAGTATGGCAAATGGATGTGACCCATTATCAATCTTTTGGTCATCTGTCTTTTATCCATGTTGCAGTAGACACCTTTTCAGGATTTACTTTTGCAATACCAGCAGCAAAAGAGACAATCTGAGTGGTCACAGAATTCCTTATACAAGCATTTGCAATTATGGCTGTGCTACAAGCAATAAAAACAGATAATGGACCTGCATAAACTTCTTTTTTTTTTTTTTTTAAATTTCCATTTCTTTTTTATTTTATTTATTTATTCAAAATAACTTTTTATTGACAGAACCCATGCCAGGGTAATTTTTTACAACATTATCCCTTGCACTCACTTCTGTTCTGATTTTTCTCCTCCCTCCCTCCACTCCCTCCTCCAGATGGCAAGCAGTCCTATACATGTTAAATATGTCATGGTATATCCTAGATACAATATATGTGTGCAGAACTGAACAGTTCTCTTGTTGCAGAGGGAGAATTAGATTCAGAAGGTAGAAATAACCCGGGAAGAAAAACAAAAATGCAAGCAGTTTATATTCATTTCCCAGTGTTCTTTCTTTGGGTGTAGCTGCTTCTGTCCATCCCTGATCAATTGAAACTGAATTAGCTCTCTTTATCGAAAAGATCCACTTCCATCAGAATACATACTCATACAGTATCATTGTTGAGGTATATAATGATCTCCTGGTTCTGCTCATTTCACTCAGCATCAGTTCATGTAAGTCTTGCCAGTCCTCTCTGTATTCATCCTGCTGATCATTTCTTATAGAACAATAATATTCCATAACATTCATATACCACAATTTACTTGACCATTCTCCAATTGATGGGCATCCATTCATTTTCCAGTTTATGGCCACTACAAACAGGGCTGCCACAAACATTTTGGCACATACAGATCCCTTTCCCTTCTTTAGTATCTCTTTGGGGTATAAACCCAGTAGAAATTTGACCTACATAAACTTCTAAACATTTTGCACACTTTTGTGCACAGTATCAGATTTTACACACCACTGGTATACCTTTTAATGCTCAAGGAGAGGCAATAGTAGAGAGGAGAAACAGAGACATCAAGATACTCCTCCAAAAACAGAAGCAAGGGAGAGCCACAGGTAACCCTAGAGAACTTCTAAATTTAGCTCTTTATGCAATTAACTTCTTGATTTTTGACAAAGATTCACTGGCTCTGGCAAACAGGTTTTATAGTCCACTGGAAGGGCAGTGTCCAGTGAGAGCAGCTTCACTATCTTTAGATAATCGCCAGGTGATATGGAGAGATCCAGAAAGTGGTGAATGGAAGGGACCAGATAGGTTAACTGCTTGGGGGAGATGGTTTGCTTGTATCTCTATAGGTGGAGAGGGAATCAGATGGGTGCCAACGAGCCCTGTCCATCAGAGAGCAGATCTTTAACTCAAAGGAAAAGACCCAAGAAACATCGGGTAGTTCCATTGCTGACTGTCCCCACCACTGAAAAAGCATGGCAGTTATGGCGTTTGACTCATGGATATCAAAAATTGTTAATGAGACTGTTGCAGGACTTCAGAAATTTGTAGGGATCATTAGATTCCCTGATACAAAAAATAATGGACAATAGATTGGTTTTAGACTATCTCTTGGCTGCTGAAGGAGGTGTATATGTGATTGTTATTTACATACCCTCCTTCTAGGACTTCTGGAAATCTTTTACAACATCATGTTGATTCATATTGTTTGTTATATCACTACTCCCTGATACTATTATAATCATGCCCTTGCTTTTTTCCCTTATAGCAAATTTCTATAATCAGAGCAAGTAGTCAAAAGAAGTCATAAGTACAATTCAAGTACGTCAGATCTTATAATTTTTGATCTGAAAATATGTGGTCATTATGGTCTAAGTACATAAGAGAATATTTGGTTCGGTCATCTATTTATTGCTAGATGCATATGTTTGTATGAAATAAGGTCCTTAAAGTTTTCAAAATATTGCAAGAACAATTTATAAAACTGTCTTTTGTTCATGTCACAGTAGACACTTATTATTCTTTTACTTTTGCCTCATTATGAATGGATAAGGCTGTCAAACATATTATTGATCATCTCTTTATAGAATTTGCCCTTATAAGTATTCCTAAACCGATTAAAAACAGACAATACACTTACTTATATTAGTAATACATTCTCCTCTTTTTGTTTCCTCTATAACACTACTTGAATTAAAGGAATCCCCTATAATCCCATAGGTTAGGCTCTTGTTGAACAATAGAATACATATTAAAACTATTCTTTTTAAACAAAAAGGAGATACATAAGCCACTACCCCTCAAATACAACTGGCTAGAAAAATTAGCTATTAATTTATATACTCTAAATTTTTTGAATTTCAATAAGGATGGGTAAACCCCTGCTGAAAGACATTTTAACAAACATAAACAGCCAGAAGCCCCAGTAATGTGGTAAGATCCAATGATGGGAAAATGGGAGGGTCCGGATTTGTTATTAACCTGAGGACAAGGATATGCTTGTATTTTTTCAGAAAGCTTCAATAAACCTGTATGGATTCCAGAGAAACATATCTACGTTGTTTGCCACAACTTACTACCCAGATGCAGAAACTGAGAATTTGGAGAAAGAAGACAACAAGATTTCTTGTACCAAGAGAACCCAAAAAGAAGTGGCTTAGCATCTCTACATTTACAACCCCATTGCAAACTTGGAAATTTTAATTACTGGACTAATTGCTGTAGCCTTCTTCTTAATATCAATAACAGTGTCCTCTATTTCTTTACAAAACCAGATGCAAACTGTTCAATTAACAAATGAATTGGCAAAGAATGTTAGCCTGGCTTTAAAAACTGAAGAATCTTTAAAGACATAATTTATAAAATCAATCTGTTGGAATAATCAGTTATGTATTTATGTTGTCAGAGACTTTCCAACTATCGGCTGCAATAATTTTCAAGATACTCCAAGTTCT
This sequence comes from Antechinus flavipes, assembly GCF_016432865.1. Lineage (NCBI taxonomy): Eukaryota > Metazoa > Chordata > Mammalia > Dasyuromorphia > Dasyuridae > Antechinus > Antechinus flavipes. The sequence goes on from NC_067404.1 coordinate 12,455,027, forward strand.
GACCTTTTGTTTTCTAAGAAATCTTCTCTAATAATTACTTCTAAATGATCTTTTTACCTTTCTCACTTTCTTCTTCATGTTTACTCCAAGTCCTGTCATTTTGTTTGGCAAAATCCCATTGCTTCTGACAATTTCCATATTAAGCCTTGAAACATCTTTCACTCTGTTCTAGTCCCTCCTAAGTCTAATGTTCCAATTTTAGGGCTTCAAAGATTCTGAATTCTGAATTTCTTTCTAGTGCAAAGATTCTATGTTTTAAGGGACCTCTCTGATCTAATTCCAGCTTTACTTTCCATTCCAAATTAAGACTATTCCATGCTCTTTTCCATGACTACTCTTAGGCATGACATTCTATGGAGCAAATTCCCACTGTTTCTGACAGTTTTCATTCTCATACTCTAACATATCTCAAAATGTTTCTCTTAGTCTTTTCCAGCACTAACATTCCAGCTTCTCAAGACTCAATAAACTCTGGATACAGGATTAGAAATTTCTTCAGGATCAGATAATCTAGGTTCTATTGTTGAGGAGAAAGATACCCCAGCAAGAATAGGGTCCCCCTGGTTGATGTCCTGGGTTTGGGGAAAGAATTTGTACACTGACCAGGAAATCTGCATCATAAACTCTCAGCCACCTCTAACCTTCCTTCCTAATGTGTTGTGCCACATTTCCCTTTTGATGTCCTGACCTAGTTTCCCTAATTGTCCTATTTAGTTACTCTGCCTCAGGTTATAAACTTTCCCTCTTAATGTTTGATGAGATAAAGGTCTAACTCAGTTGCTCTGCCCCCAAACCCCAGGCTATAATCATTCCCTCTTAAATGGTTGATGAGAAAAAGGTTTTATATCTTTAGGTTACAGTCATTCCTTCTTAAAGGTTTATCCATTTTAGATATCATTAGAACATCAGTAACCTCTTCAGTACCTCCTTCTATTGTGTCATCCTAGGTGCCTCCCCCATTATGTCATTGTTCTTCTTATCCTATAAAAAAGCTTGCTCTTTGATACTTAGTGCTGGATTCTTTGAGATGATAGTCTCGTCCAACCCTGGGACCAAGATCCATCTGGTCCCAGTATATCTCTCTATTTAATAAAACTGTTAAATTGGTCTCTAACCTCTGTCTTGCTCAGTTTTTCCGGCATTACAAATGGTTACCTAGAAGCCCAGACATTCAGTGTTCTAAGACATGATAATTTTGGTTCTAAGCCATACCATCACATGACACAATAAAGATTCTTTAAAAAAAAAAAAAACAGCTTTTACAGCAGTCATCAAAACCATCTGGTACTGGCTAAGAAACAGACTAGTTGATCAGTGGAATAGGTTATTTTTACAAGACACATGTAAATGAGTGTAGCAATCTAATGTTTGATAAATCCAAAGACCCCAGTTTCTGGGAAAAGAACTTACTATTTGACAAAAATTTCTGGGAAAATTGAATAATAGTATGGCAGAAAGTAGTCATTGACCCACATCTAAACTCTATATCAAGATAAGTTTGAAATGGGTTTATGATTTAGAAGAGTGATGCTATAAACAAATTAGAACAAAGCATAGTCTATCTCTCAGATCTGTGGAGAAGGAAGAAATTTGTGGCCAAAGAAGAACTGAAGTACATTATGGAATGCAAAATGGGTAATTTTGATTATATTAAGTTTTAAAAATGTTGTACAAACAAAACTAATGCAGACAAAATTAGAAGGGAATCAGTAACTGGGAAAATTTTTTTACATCCAAGGGTTCTGATAAAAGTCTCACTTCTAAAATATATAGAGAATTGACTCAGTTATAAGAATACAAGCCATTCTCCAAATGATAAATGGTCAAAGGATATGAACAGCCAATTTTCAAATGAAGAAATTAAAACCATTTCAAGTCATATGAAAAGGTGCTCTAAATCACTATTGATGAAGGAAATACAAATTAAGACAATTCTGAGGTACTTCTACATACCTCTCAGATTGGCTTAAGATGACAGGAAAAGGTAATGATAAATGTTGGAGGGGATGTGGGAAACTGAGACACCAATACATTGTTGGTGGAGTTGTGAATTGCTCCAATCACTATGGAGAGCAATATGGAACTATGCCCAAAGGGCTATCAAAATGTACATATTCTTTGATCCAGCAGTGTCTCTATTGGGCTTGTATCCCAAAGAGATCATAAAAAAGGGAAAAGGATCCACAATGCAAAAATGTTTGTAGCAGCCCTGTTTGTAGTGACAAGGAACTGGAAACTGAATGGATGCCCATCGGTTGGAGAATGGCTGAACAGATTATGGTATATGAATGTAATGGAATATTATTCTCTAAGAAATGATCATCAGTATGATTTCAGAAAGGCCTAGAGAGACTTATAAGCTGATACTACATGAAGTCAGTAGAAACAAGAAAGTATTGTATACATCAACATCAAGATTATACAATTCTCGATTCTGATAGACATGACTTTTTTCAACAGCAGGATGATTCAGACCAGTTCCAATGGTCTTGTTGAGGTTCAGAAGGGACCCAAAAGCTTGAGGAATCACAGAACAATGTCGTGAGTTGTTTCAAAAGAATTTGCAGGCTTGAACCCATCTCCAAGTCAAGGGGCAAAGTTTATTGTAATTTTACTGTACTAAATGAAGCAAGCTAAGTTCCAAAATAATTTTAGCAAAGAACCAGGAGCAAAGAGACAAATTTATCCAGTTCTTCATGAAACTGATATGCCAATTTCATGGCCTAGAAGTAGAATTGAGGAGTAGTGTCAAGAATTTGGTTATCAAACAAGTAGACCTAGGACCATCCTAAGACCAGAAGACTTTAGAATCATTGACAGAGATTGTTAGAATAATAGCACTCTAAGGTCAGAGGGCCTCAGGATCCCTAATATATCTTCCCTAAAGTCTGAGGGAAGAAATATTATATTCCTAGACTAGAAGACTTTTACAATCATTGATGGAGAGATTGTTATAGAACTTATATATAGTTATAGCAGTTTAAGTTATAGCACTTTAAGACTGGGGGGACCTTGGGATCACAAAGCCAGAAGACTTTAGAATCATTGACAAATTGTTAGAACAGAACCTCCCCAAGGTCAGGAGGGACCTCCTTACTGCTGTCTCCCCTAGAAGTTATATTCCATCAGTCTTGTGATGGAGTCATCTGCTCCCCAAAAGATGACTGTAGGGAGTGAGTGTGGATCACAACATAGTATTTTGACTTTTTTGTTCTTGTTTACTTGCATTTTGTTCTTTCTCATTTTTCCCCTGTTTGATTTTTCTTGTGCAGCATATTTGTGGAAATATGCATAGAAGAATCACACTTGATTAACATGTTTTGGATTACTTGCCATCTAGGGGAAGGGATGGAAGGAAGGGAGAAAGAAAAAAATTGGAACACAAGGTTTTGCAAGGGAAAATGTTGAAAACTATGCATATATTTTGAAAATAAAAAACTTTAAAACAGCTTTTAAAATGAATTATTATTATAATGCACATAAAATCTTTCTGATAATTATATTTTAATTATAATTACATATTTTGAAATACAAGTTGTGTCTCTTATGAGTCCTTGGAACTTAATGGCTTGTTTTATTTGGGAGAGGGGCAAAAAATTAGATATTTTTTATTATTAATACTAATGATGGGAACTCAAAGCCAGCTTATTCTGTTCCCTTGTCAAGAGTCACTAAATTGAACCTCTCCTGTTTCTATTATCAATCATACTCAGGTCGGCTTTCCTAGACTGTCTTACTAGCTTAGTTAAGACAGTCATGATATGAATTTTAAACTATAGCTCATTCTGTTCCCTTTGTCACGAAATGCTAGAGGTCAATTTTCCTAGACTGTCTTGTTAGCATGACAACTTGAATTTTTGATCAGTTCACCCAGACTCCTTTGTAAGTAACTCTAATTCATACATCCCCTCTTCAACCTCAGAGATTGTCTTGATTAGTATACCTTTAGATGAGTTTTGGACCTGGTCAGTCACACCTGGCTCCTCCATGATCCCTCCCTGGCCTCTCCCAACTTCTCCCACACTCTTCCTCTTACTCTTCCCTGCCCCTGACCCTCCTATCCCATGAGACTTAAAAGTCAATCCAAAATTAAGTTGTTAAATCTGTATGATTCTGCCCTGTTAGTTATTTGATTAAACCCATGAGGTATTTCATGTAATAAATTGCAAATCTTTGGGATTTATAATAGATGTCCCTGATGTAATTTTTTATGTTGATTGAATCATTATGCTCTCCCAAATCTACTTCATATTTCTGTATTATTGATGCAGATGTAGTCCCTTTAAGATTCTTATCTTTCTGATTCCCAACCCCTCCTAGTTAATGTAATTACCTTTTGATTCACAAACTCTGGTCCCTTTGAATTCCAATAGAAGATCTGGACTTGTCCCAGCCCCCATCTGATCTGAGCCAACTCGGGGCTACACCCAAAGGCCCCTCTAGCTAAATCTCCCATTATAAAAGGGAAGCGCTGGGACCCCCTCTTTGCAGAAGTCCCAAACATGCTAGCCATGTCAGGACTTTCTGTCCACTGGGCTCTCCGTCCTGTGCCCTTCTTATCTCTACCTTCACCTATCTCCTTACTTCCAAACCCAATAATAAACCTCTTTTATCAATCTAGCTTTTCTGGCGATACTGGGGATTCACGCCACTACTAGACTTCACTTACCGCCGTATCCTTGTACCAAATCCAATGGAGTTGCAGGGGAGCTCTCTTTGACTCCCTGTACCCCAAACCTACCACTAGACCTCAACTAAACCCTAATTTCATTTAGGTACTGTGGTGTTTTTCTTCTTTTGTATAATGTGATGGTGCTCTCTGGGAGTAGGTTTCTTGGGGAGGTTTTCTGGAGGCAGCCTTAGTTTCAGTTACAAGTAATAATCACTCCAAATACAGCCAGCTGATAAAAGTTCAAACATTTATTTATCTCTTTCCTTGGGCCCAGTTAGCTTAGAGGCCTATCTCTCTGCTTGGTTCTAAAAGTTCTTGCAGTTGTCCTTTACCTGTGCTTTCTTCAGCCTCCAGCCAGCACTAAGATGAAAGTTGGAATGAATCTGACTCCACCTCCGAGAGTGGGCTTGTGGGCTTCCTCCCAGAGTGCTCCTCTCTGACTCCTGGCAATTTTCCAAAGTGAACTGACTTGAAGCTCTAAGAGCTTCTATATATATGATCTCCCAAAGGTTGACTCCTCCTTTTGGAGGCAGGGATTAAGGGAGGTATGAATTCACAAAGTTACAAAGCTAACTTTGTGAATCTCCCACACTTGTGAACTCCAATGAGTACTTAAATACTTCTTGATCATATGAGCTCTCTAAAGGTGTGAACACAAGCATTTTTTCTATCAGTTTCACTTAGTACCTTGTTTTAAGTTCTGGCCCATAACACCTCCTTGTAAGATCAGATCAATCATACTGAACCATGCTAAATTAGATAATTATTGTCTCTATCAACTCTAATCGCTTTATACTTTGTAAGGATTCCAAAAAAATACCCCATATCTAGACCTCATCATTATCACTTCAGTACTATTAATATCAATACTGTCTTTAGAAAAGAATGCACTTGGTAGAATTGCATTTGTTTCAGTGTGCCAGTGTATTGGGATGTCTGTGGGTATTTTTAGCTTGCTAAAAATAGTAAACATTTTAGACTTTTTGTTCAAGGAGGTGAGGTTTTTTTTTTTTTTTTAACCTTGACCACTGTTTAAATTACATTGACATTACTTATCTCATAAGAAAAATCTAAATTTTCCTTGTTTCTTAATTTTTCTAGACCTGGTTAATATTTTCATTACTAACATATACTAAAAATATAAATGAAAAAATCCTTGTCATATATAATAGTTTTCATTAAAACCCCTTGTAGAACAAATGATTTATATTTACAGAGTCCTGCCAGTTATGGATATGGATATTATTAGGACACACTAGATTAAACCTTTGTTTGTCCTCTCCTTGATCGGATATCCTTTGTTTAAAATGCTGTCTTAAATCTCTTCTCTTCTCCATAGCTACTGTCAGGTTTGACATTCTCTTTACTAAAATCCCACTACTTTTAACAATTTTCTTTATCAGCCTCTGAACATTTTCCACTTTTTCTGTTCTGGTGTCTCTTATTGCTGACATTCTACTTTCCACTCCAAAGTGTATTCTAGGCTCTGAGGCATCTCCAACACAACTCCATTAAAGATAAATTCCAAGGTGGGCAGACCCAAGATGGTAGAGAACTTTTTCTGAGCTCTTCCCATGACCCTCAGACTAACTAGCAAATCCAGCCTCTGAATTAATTCTGGACTGACAGAGCCCACAAATATTGGGAGTACAATAAATTACCAGCAGAAGATAATTTCAAAGATCTCCAGAAAAGGTTTGTTTCAATCAGGCATGGAAGGAGGTAGGCTAAGTGCAAGCAGGACTAGCACAGATGCCAGTGCATGCTGTACAGACTTGGGTGGTGTGCGCTCCATGCCAGAGAACCTATGAGAAGGAATCTATAGCAGTGTTGGCTATTCTGCACTGGTTGCAAGCCAGTAGATCAGCAAAAAAGTTATAAAATATCTAACACAAACACAAAAAGTAAATAGTAAAACCCAAAACGTCAGAATTTCATAGGACCTGTCCATGCCCACCCAGCACCAGAAGTCAGTCAGCAACTGACCCAGTGCAGCTGCTGCCACTTATAGAGGAAGCTTGGACAATCCTCCTGGCCCTAAAAGCAGATCTCAACCTTTAAAAAAAATTAGAAAAAAGCAAAAAGAATTCTGACCATAGATAGTTTTTAGGGTGAAAGAGAAGAACAGAATTCAAACCCTGAGGTCACTAAAAGCAGATCATCTCCAGATAAAGCCCCAAAGGGTGATACAAGTTGGTCCCCATCTCACAAGGCTCTCTTGGAAGAAATCAAAAAGGATCTTAAAAGAGAGCTAGAAGAAAAATGGGGAAAGAAATGAGAACTTTGCAAGAAGGTTTGGAAAAGGAAACACAGAAATTATCTGAAGAAAATTCCTTATAAAATAGATTTAGTGAAATGGAAAAAGCATATAACATCTTACAAATAGATTTGGTTATTGGAAAATGGAAATGAAAAAAGAAAACAACTCCCTGAAAAACAGAATTTGTGAAATGGAAAAAAAAAATCACAGAACAAAACAACTCATCTAAAAATCCAATTGGCCAAATACAAAAAGAATTGAAAAAGGTAAATGAAGAAAATAATTCGCTAAAAATAAGAACTGAAGAAGTGGAAATGAGACATTAGGGATCAGTCAAGCAAAAAAAAAAAAAAAAGAAAGAAAAAATAGAAGAAAATATAAAACACCTTTGGAATGCGCAACCTGTGAAAATGCCAGAAATCAGACCATATGTTCTGGTTCTCACAGAGATCATGAAAAGCGAGAGAAAAAAAGACAAAAAGTCACTAGTGTTCTTCCAAAAAGAAGTCAATTAGCAAAGGAAAAATTTTTATTATTATTAATTCTACCCTTAAATGCTTTCTAACCACAACGTTGCCAAGGAAAACAAAAAGTAGATAAATCAGTAAATGTACAAAGGGATTATGTGAAAGTTGGGTTCAAGGAGAAATTTTGACATTCTCAGAAAAACTGTCTCTCCTCTTATCTGGGCAGGTGGCTTATCCCTTCTGCAGATCCATTCCCATACAGCTTAACATCTCTGCTCCCAAAGCTTCCTATCCTCTGCTGGCCAATGAGCAGACTGAAGCAGGGGTTTGTACAAGGTTAGAATGATACAAATTACTGCAAACTGAGTGCAGACTGAGCAGGCCAGAATGCCTGGGAAAGTACAGCTTAGAAACATAGCAAGCTATGCACAGGCTAGGCAGGTGTGATTACATTATTAACCAGGTGTGATAACCTTCGAGGTCACAAATACCTCCTTGGGAAACCAACTGACTCGGAAAATAGATCTAGAAGAGACAATTTAAAGATTGTTAGTCTTCCTGAAAACCATGATAAAAAAAAGACTGTTCAATGTTTTCACCATTTAGAATATACATGAAAATAATTCTTTGCTATTCATATTTTCCATTGTAGGATTCTTCCAGAGCCTACCCTGCAATGGCCTATGGTAGTTTTTAGAATATACCAGGTCTGATCTTGTATTCTAAGAGCTCTTTTTGCTCTGATAACCCTTCTTTTAAGTACTCTCCTTACTCTTATTCTTTTCTCAATGGGTACTCCCAGTTCTGACATTCTATGAGCTAAAATCCTACTGTCTGACAATTTCCATTCCCAGACCTTGAATATCTTTCACTCTCTTAAGTTCTAGTCCCTCCCAACACTGATATGCCAGCTTCATCCTTCTCCAGATTCCAAATTAGAAATTTCTTTCAAGTTCTGTTATGGGCCAGAACTCTTATACTTAAAACAAGGATTCTTACAAGGTGCTAACTAAGTGGAATTAATGACAATGGTTATCTAGTTTAGCATGGTGATTAATAGTTCTCTAGTTCAGTATATGTACTTAGTACTTAATATAGTTCCACAAGATTCACACCTATGATAATGTAATTATACCAGCCAGCAAGGACTGGACGAGGTTCAGTCCATCTTCAGTCAGGCTCTGGTGGCTCTCCTGGGGGACTGAGGGACTGAGAGACAGATTCATTCCATCGTCCACCTTTGTGGTGACTGGAGGCTGAAACAAAAGTCTGGGGACTCAGAGCCAGATTCATTCACTTCATCTCACATGACCCTGGTGGCTGGCCTGCACTTCCCCCACTGAGACCAAGGCCTGTCTGAAAGGCTCTCCAGAAAGCTGCCCAGCCCCAAGTAAGGAGACAATAAAGAATTTGGACTTTATCCCTGGCTATTTTTGTGGTGATTACCTGCTGAAACGAAGGCTGCTCCAAGACCTCCAGAAGACCAACTATGAATACTAAAACATTTATTCATTAGTCTCCTAGCTAGGAAATTCATTTTCTACTTTCAGCTACCTCCAGTTTTCCTCTTTCAAAAATAAATTATTCCATGATTATCAGTGTTCTAAGGACATCCTCAACTTTGACAATTTTGGCTTAAGGCCAAAATCTTCTATGAGTTATTTTTCTACCTTTTTATTTCCAGGATTGTTATTACACTGCAAACTGATATACTGATATTGAAACAGAAGTCCCACCCTTATATAACTCCACTTTATGTAAGATAATATTTTGGCAGAAAAACTCTATTCATTAATAAAGAATAAACTGCATGTAATTATATTTGTTTCATGGGGTTTTAGGGGACAGAGTGTGGGTGGCCAAAAATAAGCAGTACTTTCACCCTTTAAGTTCTGTGACTGAGGTTATGATGAAAACCAAAAAACAACATAACAGCTCTATGTAATATAAATTAAATTGGAATAAATGAATGCTCTCATAAGAAAAATCTAACATTTTAAAAAAATTACCTAGAAGATGTAGAGGGCTGAAACTCCAAAAAGGTATGCTTGAATCAGACAACTGAGTACTTAAGGCTAATATCCTATTTGATGTGAGACAATGAATCTATTAGCATATATTTCGATAAATGGCTCTTCTCACTGTTGGTGCTTGCTGAATGTTTGGTGTTAAGATAATCAGAGGCAAGGATTGGAGGGCAGAGGGAGGGAGGCCAGAAGCACTTGGTGGCAGGACAAGGAAGAGAGAGGCTGGTGATTCTGGACTCCAGGATCTAAGATTTTCCTTGTCTGCCTCCTTCACTTCTCTCCCTAAAGACCAAGGACTTTAATTACTCCTGATTCTGGCTGAGCTTGAAGCCCTCCAGGGAGCTAGCCCATACTTTACAAGAACTAATATTTTGATTCAGTGATATCTGGTCTTTTAAGGGATCTTCAGGCTCTTTCATATTCTTCTCCATGGCTACTCCCAAGTCTAATCACCTATGCACTTAATTCCTACTATTGCCATACTCAGGCTATGAATATCTCCCACTTTTTCTGTTCTCATCATTAGTCACATAAAGACTATTATATATTAGCTACATTTCAAAAATAAGAAAAAAGCAAGAAAAATGAAGAGTATACTTCAATCTGTACCCAAAGTTCATCAGTTCTCCTGTATATGAATAGCATTTTTTCTCATGAGTCCTTTGGAATTGTCTTAGATCATTGTATCGATCATCATTACAATGTTGTTGCTACTATGTACAGTGTTTGCCTGGTTCTACTCATGTCACTTTGCATTAGTTCATATGAGTCCTCCAAGGTTTTTCTGAAACCATCCATCTTCATTATATCTTATAACACCATAGTATTTACTACATAGGGAAGTTAGGTGGCACAGTGGATAGAATGCTAGGTCAAAAGTCCCAAGTTCAAATCTGGCTTCAAACATTTACTAGCTGTGTGACCCTGGGCAAATTACTTAACTGTTTGCCTCAGTTTCCTCATCTGTAAAATGAGCTGGAAAAGGAAATAACAAAGCACTTTAGTATCTTTGCTAGAAAACCCTATGTGGGGCCATAAAGAGTTAGACATGACTGAAAATGATTGACAACAACAACAAATTCCATTACCATCATGAATCACAACTTGCTCAGCTGTTTCCCCAAATGATGAGCATTCCCTTAATTTAAATTCTTTGCTGCTATAAATATTTTTTTCCACAGAAATTCTCTTCCTTTTACTTTTATCCCTTTGGGGTACAGAATTAGTAGTGGTATTGCCGGGTCAAAGGGTATGCACAATTTTATATCTCTTTGGGTATAGTTCTAATTGTTCTCCAGAATAGGTGGACCAGGTCACAACTCTACGAACAATGCATTAGTGTACCTGTTTTTCTAGATTAGTCCCTCTGCAATTTGTTGTTCTAACTTCATTTTCCATTCCAAATTCATAAGCAAGACTTATCAGATAGCTAGTAAATTCTGTATTCTAATCTCTATCCCACTTCCAATATTGCTCTGTGAAAGGTATCTGGAAGTACAGCATCACGTTCAATGCTAAGGACTTTCCCAGCTCAAACATATTTTGTCTGAAGTCCTAATTATGATGTGATCTAGAAGCAATTACAAAAAAAGAATCTATTTGGATAGTATTATAATAAACATGTATCTTTCATATAGAATGGTTTCAGAGTATTAGTGTTGAAATTCTTGATAATAAACACCTGCTTTATTAGCAAAAAGATTCTATATTGTTTATCATAAATGTAACAATAGCCGTCTTTACTAAAGAAGGAACTTCATGGAGTTGAATTTAATTGTGCAGGAATTTTGGGGGGTTTGTTTTCCTAGTTAAAAATAGACAGACTTTCACTAGACTCTTTAAGTATCGTTAAGGATGTATTTTTTAATGTATCACCACTGCATAATATCAATTAAAATGGAAGAAATGATTGATCTTATATGAAAAATCTATATTTATCTAAATTAATTAGAAGGGTTAATATTTGGGTCCAGTAAGAATATATGCAAAAATAAATCTTTGTCATTTATGAGATTTTTTCATTTTTAAGGTTCCTTCCAGAGCAGAAGATCGATTTTCTCAGAGCCCTTCAAACTGTGGTATTTTTTAGGATAGGCCAAAATCCAACCTGTTGTATTTTAAGGACTCTTCTCCTTCTGATATCCTGTCTTCTAAATATTTTATTCTCTTCTCCATAGCTACTCTCAAGCTTGCCATTTTGTTTCATAAAATTCTTCTGCTTTGTACAGTTTCCATTCTCAGGCTCTGAACATCTCCCATTTTTTCTATTTGTTTTTCCCAGCAACAACATTCTAGCTTCTAAGGCCTCATCCACCTTCAGATTCTGAATTTGAAATTTCTTTCAAGCTCAGACATATTGGGTTTTAAGTATTCTCCTTGAACTAAGAATATTTGAGCTTCACTTTTAATTCCAGATTGGGACAGTCAAAGCTAAGAATTATCCCCTAGCTAGGAAATCCTGCAATGTAAGCTCTCAGCAACCTCCAATATTCCATCTTGAAAGGCACCTAGAAGTTTTCTATAACATTCAATGATCTATGGACCTTCTCAAAACAGAAATATTTTGTTCTAAGGTTTCACCCTGCTATAAAAGACCAGGTCCTTCATAGCTAGGTGGGCCATAGTGATGTAAATTGTATCCCCTTTAACCTTTTGGGGGAGCTGAAACTGTGTCCCCTTTAATCTGTGGGGGAAGGGTGATTCAGGATCTCAAGATCTCCCCTAGGAAAAGCACACCTTTCCCAGACTACACTCTTTCCAAGTTAAGTGGTAACAGTTCCTTCTCTTGGCTGCTGACATTTCCGGGAACCACAGAGGTTCGTGCTTTAGGTGTCATGGAAACTATCCGAGGAAACTCCCCACTCCTTGCCCTGAGTTTGAGCAGGAGGAGCACTGGAGGAGGGACTGCCTACAGGGAACAAGCTGCACCCCCCTCAATGTCCTGCTCTCCAGCAGGAGTTTGGGGGTTGGTCAATCTCCCCCTTGCTCCACCAGGACATTGACATCGGGACGCTGGCTATCCCCAGATGTGGCCAGTAAGACCATTGAATTTCTTTTTGTTGTGGGAGGGGCTTCTCCTTCACTCTTGCTTTGGCATCTGTCTCACTTACCCCTCCCCCCATAGAGTGGGGATTGAAGGGGAATTTAAAAGCTGTTTTGAGACCTCTCCTCTGCCTTGCCAGCTTGGTGACCTGTCATTTAAACGCTTATTTCTTATTATTCCCTCCTATCCTGCTCCCTTATTGGGGCATGATTTAATGGTGAAGTTGGGGACCCAATTTTCTCTTCTTAGACCTCCAGAGTCTCCCTGCAATACTCCAATTCTTTCTGTCAGAAAACCAAATTAGGAGTTTCACATGGGGCAGGATCTCAGGACAATTAATGAAGCAGTCACAGAATAGTTCTCCACCCTAGACCTTAAAGATGCTTTCTTTTATATTCCTTTGCATAAAGACTCACAATTTCTCTTTGCTTTTGAATGGGCGAAGCGAGGGGAACATCCCCATCAACTAACATGGGCAGTCTTGCTGCAAGGCTTCTGAGATAGCTCCCATATATTCAGACAGGCACTGGCTAAAGATTTAAGGGAATTGGAGCTGTTTAACAGCAGCCTCATCCAGTATGTGGACGATATTTTAATCTGCAGCCCCACCAGAGAGGAGTCCCTCAATGCAGCCATGAAAACCCTAAATTTTCTAGCCTTGAGGGGCTACAGAGTCTCCTTACCCAAAGCCCACATTATCTGCCAGTCTGTCAAATATTTGGGCCACAATCTTACCTCCACTTCTCACTCTCTAACTGAGGAGAGGAAACAGACCATTTTAGGCCTTCCAGACCCTGCCTCAAAGAAGTAGCTGAGCACTTTCCCGGGCATGGCTGGTTTCTGCAGAATTTGGATTCCTAATTTGAGGATTATTGCCAAGCCTCTCTACAATTCTATTCAAGGCTCTGATAATCTTCCCCTTGAATAGGGACCCGATCAGGTCAAGGCTTTTAAAACCCTGAAGGCCAAACTGATCTCTGTCCCTGCCCTGGCCCTACCTAATTTAGAAAAGCCTATCATTCTGTATGTATGAAAGGTGAGGTCAAGCTTTGAGGTGTCTTAACTCAAGCCCTGGGACCTGACCCCAGGTTGCCTACTTCTCAAAGAAACTGGACTCAGTTTCCCTAGGATGGCCCTCCTGTCTTAGAGCAGTGGCTGCCACGGCCCTTTAATTGAAGAAGCCTCAAAACTAACTTTGGGACAGCCATTAGAGTGTTTAACCCCCCGGCCCCACTGGGTTCAGAGCATTTTAGAAGCCAAAGGGCATCACTGATTTGCTGGTGGGAGACCTGTAGGTATGAGGCCCCCAACCTGACTCTCCTGGTGTGCTATACCCTTAACCCTGCCACCCTGCTCCCTGACAACACTTAGTTAGGAGATGTTATTCTTTGAGACTGCTGTTTCTTAAATGAAGGGGAATTCACTCCAGGTGAAGGGAAACAGGCTTACAGATCACCTGCCCATGTTGATGATTGTTTGCCCCTGACCATGGCAACTTTAATTCCCCAACTCCTGACTCCTGCAAAGGGTTTGCACATGCGCCCCTTGCAGGGGATTCAAACTGCTTTCAGTTTTGTTGACACTTTTATTAACTGGGTAGAAGCATCTCCCTGAAGGACTGAGAAGGCTCAGGAGGTATTAAGACACTTGCTAAAAGAGATCACATCTCACCTAAGCTTCTAAGTCTTTTTTACTCATATTTGGCCCCTGCCAGCAGTTAACGCCTTCTTACCTTTTCAGCTAGGGAGCTCCATGGGTAGTGGGGGCATTCAGGATTGTTGGGTGTGCCACCAACACCCTCAAGGTGGTGCACAGATAGGACCTGATACATTTTTTGCAAAAGCCCCATTCTCAAATGTCACCATCTCCACCCTGGATGACACCCCACTTTTAATTTGTGCTTTGAGATTTGCTTCCTCTAGGCTCCAAGCTACAGACTTCTAACTGCTCCTTCAGCCTGGAGATTATGGGATGACTGACTGGGACACACAACACCCCTTAGATACCCAGCTGCTGTTGTTAGATCTCGCACTTCCCCTCCTGGCTTGGACCTCCAGTGAAAGTATGGGCAGCTCTACAGCCCTTGTCAGCTTGAAGCAGTTATTGAAGCTGAGATCTTTGTCCCATTACCTCAAATGAATTTGGGTCTGGACTTTTTGAGGGGGGAAATAATGTAAAGTGTCTTCTTTAACCTTTGGGGAGGCCCTGAAACTGTGTCTCCTTTAATCTGTGGGGGAAGGGTGATTTGGGGTCTCAAGCTCTCCCCGGGAAAAGCACACCTTTCCCAGATGACATCCTTTCCAAGGTAAGTGGTCTCATTCAAGTGGAAATCTTGGCCAGGGACATAATCACCACCCTCGAATTGGAAATTAGTTCCTGGGAGCAGTTGCTTCCAGCTCGGGGCCTGGTAAAACCCAGAAAAAGCCTTAGAAGGCTAAATAAAAGGTGACTCTGAACCCCAAATCTTTGCAGATGTTCTAAACAGACTCATACCCACTGTTAAAGACATTTTCTTTTCAGTGTAACCCACCTTTGCTATATTCCTTGCCCACTAAGAAGTCTGTCTTCCTAGCAAGCTGGCTTCTTAGTGTAATTAAAATCCCATTCTCTGACACAAACCTCATGCCTGTATTCATTGGGGTTTGCAAATTCTTTTGCAAAGCCTGTCACTAGTCAAGGAGATCCCATTGCTGTTAGGGGATCTCTTTCTCTCTGTTCTTGCACCTCATCATTTCAATTTCATCGATAAGGAGGAATATTGTGTCTAAACAGAAGGTCAAGCTATAGATGTTAAAGCCCTGGGTTATTTCTCTACTATATAGTAGAAGTCCTCTTCTGCTCCTCCCTTATTAATTGCTAATTCATTAGGAATTTAGCAGCCTTGTGGTGTTTTACCCCTTGTTAGTGGTGAGTGCTAAGGAACTTAGCCTGAGTCATTTCCTTTGTTAATTACTAACCTCCCTTTTAGAACTTAGCCCACTGGCAATGGTATGATAAAATCTTTGCCTCTTGATTTGGAGATAGTCTAAATCTACAAATTCTTTTGAGACACCTCACTGGGCTTGAAACCCCAATATATTTCTGGAGTTCAATTCTTGTACCTGATCATTACCACTGGACTAAGATATATTAAATTTGAATAAATGACTAATCTCACATGAAAAATCTATTTTCTTAGTTTTTTATATTGACTAGCACTGACAATACTACATTTCATTTGTGCCTGATCACTACAATGATTTCAAAGTACAAATCATTTTCCTTTAAATTTCACGAGTGTAATACCTAAGATTAGTGTCCAAAAATCCTCTACAATCATTGTCATGGGGAGGAACGTCAATATTTGTCTTACCTGATGAAGGCTATTAGAAGTCTTTGTTTTCTTTTTTTCTCCTTGTAATTTCGAGGAGAAAATGCTATGTTCTTGGGCCCTGACCCTTTGTCTAGGCCTTTGAAGAGCTGGGTTTGCATTCAAGACACCATTGCTGTGCTTATGCGAATTAAATTGAGATGAATGATTCATCTCTTCCTCAAAATATACTTTCTTCTTTGTTTTTAAATTATCTGGTGGTTCCCAATAGTTTGGCCTGAGCACATAACCTAGAAAACTATTACTAGAGATAATGCTTTGTGCTCCAGAGCTGATGATTTACTCTCTTTGGGCACCCCAACCCTACCATTCTCTAGTTTTAAGGCCACTCTGATCTCTGACAGTCTGTTCTAAAGGTTCTCCCTGCTCTAACTTTTTTCCTTTTTTATTAATAATACCAGCAGATTATTAGTAAAAGTATGCTTGCTGGCTGTCTCTTGTAGGCCAAAGACCCCTAATGGTGGTGGGGTCATAGTTTATATGCCCTTTGAAGAGTAAGTGTTCCTGAGGGGTGGCACTCAACTTTGGATAGGTTAACATAAAAAAATGGGCTATATATTAAAATGAGGTCTTGGGGTATTGTGACTTGGTTCACTCAAATCCTGGTCAAAGACACATCAATTTCCATATCATGTCTTCATAATAGAAAGAACCAATCATTTTCTAGGCCTGTCTGAGCAAGCACAGTGAACAAAAATACATTCATTAGCTCACACTTAGAATTTCTTTTACTATCTGATTATATCTTGGCCTGGGTTAATCTTTAAGAGACATTTCCCACAATGGTTGGTTTCTGGATAAGGAAGTAGAAAGGGGGAAAAAACCTTGGTTCTAATACAATAGTTATTAAATATAAGAGAAGTTTTCATTTCTTACATTTCCCCATTTCATTCTAATTGAGAGATGAAGTCTCCTCAATGAATTTATTAATTGGTATCGAAAATACTTAATCAAAGGTTCTTAATTATGAAACTTATGGTGAGTAATAGTGAGAGGAAAAAAGGGGAGAAATTGATCCACACATTGACAAAACCAAAGTAAAACTTGCAGATCAAAAAGACACAAGAGGAAAAAGGAAACAGTTGAAAACCATGTTCATTTAAGTCTCAGAAGTTTCATCTCATATAGTGGTATGATTCTCTGAACATCATCTGATGTAGTTCTCTGGTCTGGGTGTGGTCTCTGAGTAGTTTGCAGCTGACTGTCTTCTTAGTCTTAGACCTTCTAAGGATCCTCTACCTTTGTTAATCTCTACTCTGTGGCTCCTACCAGGGTCCCACTGGATTTGAAAATTTCTTTTCTTAGGTTCTGAACATTTCTCATGTAACTCCCTCCCAAAACTGTTAGTACAAGTTATAATTGGGGAGATTCCACATCAAGCATTCTCGATTTCAAAATGACCCAAAATCCAGCCAATTTTTGTCCTATGTGACATCCCAATTCTGACATTCGTACAATCCATGTTTTGATATTCAGAACTCATATTGTCAATCCATTCTACTTGCAATCTTCTCCCTTAAATGGCATCTCTAAGACCAAGCATTCACTGTCCTAAGAACCTTCCATTTCTGACTTTTTATGTTCTAAGACTTCATCCTGCTATATGACCAGCCAGGTGTCTCCCCTTTCTTATAATAATTCAAATATGCTTTATTCAGTCAATGATTTCAAAGAACAGTTGACTGTCTACATTCTTCAGTTGTTTTCCAATTGGGTTCAACTCTTCATGATTCCCTTTTTGAAAACTTTTTGGCAAAGTTACTGAAGTGATTTGCCATTTCATTCTCCAATTGGTGTCCTTTTAAAACTTATATACATAATTTTCCCCACTCCTCCAAATATACATTAAATTGATTATGATTATAAGTAATTTCCAGAGAAATCCTTATTAATGAAAAAGCCACATGGAATTTCATTGTGGTGAGTGTGTTTGGGGGTTATTTGGCAACCAAAAAATCAACATTATTTTCATTTGTACCCTTTGGTACCCTTTTTGAGGATATAAGTTTTAGATTTGTTTTTAGCATTACCACTAATCTATATTAAATTGTGATAAATTATTATCCTCATATGAACAAAAATCTATTTTCTACTTTTAAATTTAAATGTAACTGGCCAATATTTTGGCCTACTAAATATATATGTATATATATTTAAAAGGTCCTTGCTATTAGAAACTGGAAACTGAGTGATTGTCCATCAGTTGGAGAATGGCTGAATAAGTTATGGTATACGAATGTTATGGAATATTATTGTTCTATACGAAATGATCAGCAGGATGATTTCAGAAAGGCCTGGAGAGATTTACATGAACTAATGCTAAGTGACATGAGCAGAGCCAGGAGATCATTGTACACAATAACAAAATTATATGATCACTTCTGATGGAGGTGGCTCTTTCCAACAATGAGATGATTCAGGCTAGTTCCAATGATTTCGTGATGATGAGAGCCATCTACACCCAGAGAGAGGACTGTAGGAATTGAGGGTGGATCACAACATAGCATTTTTACTCTTTTTGTTGTGGTTTATTTGTATTTTGTTTTTTCTCTTTTTTTTTTTTTTTACTTTTTGATCTGATTTTTCTTGTTCAGCAAGATAATTGTATAAGTATGTATGCCTATATTGGATTTAACATATATTTTACCATATTTGGCATATATTGGATTACACACCATCTAGGGGAGAGGTAAGGGAAAGAAGGGGGAAATTAGAACAAAGGTTTGTCAAGAGTCAGTGTTGAAAATTTATCCTTGCATATATTTTGAAAGTAAAAACTTCAGTTAAAAAATCCTTACGATTTGGGATATTTTACTTTCCAAGGAAACTTACAGAGCAAATAATTTATGTTCTCAGAGTTTTCCCAGCTATAACATATGGCAGTTTTAAAGATATTCCAAAATCCGATTCTGTGTTCTAAGAGCTCTCTTTAATTTGAAAATTTTTCTTATAATTGCTCTCACTCATTTCCCATGGTATTCCCCCAGGCCTCATATTCTTTGAGTTAAAATCCTCCTACTTCTGACATTTCCACTCAATATCTCTCACTTTCTCTCTTCTAGTCACCTCCAAAACTGTCATTCCACTTTCTGTGGCCTTATTCAGCCCTAGATTTTGGATTTGAAATTTCCTTGAAGCTCAGGCATTCTAGGTTCTAAGTACCCTTCCTATTTTAATATTCTATCTTTATTATCCACTAAAAATGTAGACGGTGAAGAAAGATTTACCTCTTATCTAGAAAATTTTGTATTCTAAATTTTCAACTACCTCCTATTTTACCATTTGATTGGTACCTGAAATCTCAGACATTCAGTGTTTTAATGAACTTTCAAGTAACTTTTTTGACTAAAGAAACAATCTCCTTTTATCTTACTGGTCTTACTGAAGTGAAGAATTCACTTACTGAAAGTCATGTCCTTTATAAGTTCACAGAATAAAATTGCCTAAAAATAATCCATATACATTAGCATTAAGAATAATATCATCAACAGTCTTTACCAAAGAAAGAACTTCCTAGAATTGTCTTTGTTTTAGTGTGAAGTTTTTGTTGTTGTTGTTGTTGTTGTTTTGGGCTGGGGGGGGGGGGCAGAGCAGATTAAGCTAGCCAAAAAGTCATTAGTATTTTCACTATACCCTTTTGGCTTATATGGTTGAGCATGTGAGTTTTTTTTAAGGCATTGCCACTAGGCTAAGAAACATTTTAAAATTAGAATAAATTATTAGTCTTTTATGAAAAATCTATTCTCTTCTTTTTAAAAATTACCTATAAATGGCCACTATCATGCCTAACTAAGAATATATATGAATATATATGCCATTCATGATATTTTCCATTTTAAGGCCCCTTCTCAAACAGATGCTATATTCCCAGAGTCATTTTAGCTATTAAATGTAGGTGGGTTTTTTAGGATACTTCAAGATCTGATTGGCTTTTTTTACTCTGATAATCCATTTTTCTAAATAATCTGATAGCAGCTCTCTTATTCTCTTCTCTCTGACCACTCCCAGGTTTGATATTCTTTGTATTAAAATCCTACTACTTCTGACAATTTCCATTCTCAGTCCCTGAACTTTCACTTTTCTAATTCCTCCTAATACTGAAATTCTTGTTTCTATAATCTCATAAAGCTCTGGATTCTGGATTAGAAATTTTCTGCAATTTCAGATATTCTAGGTTTTCAGTGCCCTTCCTGATTTAATATTCTAACTTTACTTTCCACTCCAGATTGGCACATTCAGAGGGCAGGACTTAATTCCTAATTGGGACATTTTGCATCCTAAGCTTTCAGCTACTATCAACATACCCACATGAAGGGTACCTGGAAGCCTAGACATTCAGTGTGTTAAGGATCTTCGAAGATGTTACATTTTTGGTTCTAAAATCACACCATCCTATGATCTAAAAAGTTTTTTGTTTTATTACTACAGTGTACCTGGGTCATACTGTTATTGAAATATGTCATTGATGAGGCCAGAAAGCAATTACTGGTTTGAAAGGCAAGGTGCAAGGTAAAAGGCACTTGAGACAAAATCACTTTGGATTTTTCTTTGCCAAGAGGTACCTTTATTTATGAGAAAAGGTCACAGGAAAAATCTAAAATGATTTTTGTGATATGTTTTTGGGAGAAAGCTGTGAGAAAAGAAGTTCTGGGGAAGAATTGGGAAGATAAAGAATGTTTATTCTTTTTTTTTTTTTTTTTTTTTTTTTTTTTTTTTGTCCATTTGAGCAGGTTTTATTTTCAGTTGACAAAAAAATAAAACAAAAAGAAGTTAACTTGCCCTTCTTGAGAATTGAATAAAGCATGGCATATTATTTTGTAAGCCTAAGACTTAGCAGAAGGTAAACCTGTTTTATTTTTTATTTTTTGCTTCAGCTTTCTTTTTTTCTTTTTTTCTTCTTATTATTATAGCTTTTTATTCACAAGATATATGCAAAGGTAATTTTTCAGCATTGACAGTTGCAAATCCTTTTGTTCTAACTTTTTCCCTCCTCTCCTCCACCCCTTCCCCCAGATGGCAGGTTGACCAATACATGTTAAATATGTTAAAGTACAAGTTAAATATGTATATGTATATTATATACATGTCCATAGTTATTTTGCTGTACGAAAAGAATCGGACTTTGAAATAGTGTACAATTAGCCTAGGAAGGAAATCAAAAATGCAGGCAGACAAAACTAGAGGGATTGGGAATTCTATGTAATGGTTCATAGTCATCTCCCAGAGTTCTTTCGCTGGGTGTAGCTGGTTCAGTTCATTACTGCTCTATTGGAACTTGATGTGGGAAAGATTCCTTTCTGGATTCCCACCCCCTCCTAGTGAATGTAATTACCCTTTAACTCACAAATCCTGGTCCCTTTGAATTCCAATAGAAGATCCTGACCTGTCCCAGCCCCACCCGGATCTGAGCCAACTTTGGGGCTACACCCAAAAGCCCCTCGAGCTAAATCTCCCATTATAAAAGGGAGACACTGGGACCCCCTCTTTGCAGAGATTCCAAACATGCTAGCCATGTGAGGACCCTCTGTCCACTGGATCCTCTGTCCGGTGCCCTTCTTATCTCTACCTTTGCCTATCTCCTTACTTCCAAACTCAATAATAAACTTCTTTTATCAATCTAGCTCTCGGGCCAATAAATGCCTTTAGTGGGGACTCACGCCACTACTAGATCTCATTTACTGCCAAATCCAAGGGGGTTGCAAGGGGAGCTTTGCTTGACTTCCTGTACCCCAAACCTGCCACTAGACCTTAACTAAACCCTAATTTCATTTAGGTACCCCAAATCTAGATCTCAACAAACTGTTTTGGTTCATCTCATTGCTAGAGATGGCCAGGTCCATCAGAATTGATCATCATAGAGTGTTGTTGTTGAAGTATATAATGATCTTCTGGTCCTGTTCATTTCACTCAGCATCAGTTCATGGAAGTCTCTCCAGGCCTTTCTGAAATCATCCTGCTGGTCATTTCTTACAGAACAATAATATTCCATAATATTCATATACCACAATTTATTCAGCCATTCTCCAATTGATGGGCATCCACTCAGTTTAAGAATGTTTATTCTTAACAAAACAGAAGTCTCAGAGTGATCTGGGACAAAGGAAGCTGATAGAGAGTTTCACCTACCTATTGAGACAATAGATGCTGATTAAGGTCTCATTTTCTTAAGGCAACAGCCTCAAGATTCAGATTCTATTGTGACTATACAAACTGTATGGTGGTGGTGGCGGGGAGACGAGCTTCCTTTTAGGGTTTGATAATAAACTGGTTTTCAAAGTTCACATCATCATGACCCCTTTTTAGTCCAAAAATACTCTACATTTATTATCATTAATAATAAGATCAATAGCAGTGTTTACCAAGAAGGAATTGCAGGCAATTGCATTTGTTTTGGTGTGCTTGTTTTGGGGAATGGGTGATCCTTTATTTGTTTGGTTTTATTTGGTTAGGAAAAAAGTGAATAGTACTCCCTCCAAATCCTACTGGCAAAGTGGGAATGAGAAGTGTGTTTGTTTTTATTAGTACCACAATGCTTAATTATAAATGAAATTGAAAGAAATTCTCTCATTCCAAAATTTTACCTTCTTATTTTTTTTTATAATTATCTTACTGTTATTGAGTCCTTCAGTTTGGCATTTTGTGACCTTATTTGGGATTTTCTTGACAAAGATAATAGAACAGTTTGCTGTTTACTTCAGCTTGAAGAGGGGGACCCAAAACTCTGAAAATCCTTGAAGGAGAAAATTTCCTATTGGAATTCAAAGGGATGCTTTTGACCAGGATTTGTGAATCAAAGGCTCTGGAATCCAGGAAAGACAACTTTGTTGGGGGAGGATATGCCTCAGCCAGAGGAGTTGGGAATCTGAAAGGAATCACGGATCAATAGGAAATATAGTTTCTTAAAGGGACCCCAACCCACTTCATTCCCCCCCACAAGCAGTTAAAACTTCAATTCATTTAAGGGAAAAAGGACAAAGATCTCAACTTCATGTAGCTGCTTCAAGCTGACAAGGATCGTAGAGATTTTGGGGGGTTCATGCCAGGAAGGGAGGTGTGAGGTGTGGGGTCTGGAAACTGCAGCAGGGCATCTGGTTGTGTGTCGTGTGTCCCAATCAGTCCCTGTGTGCAGGAAGGAGGGCAGTTGAAAATTCACAGTTTGAAGCCTAGAGAAAACAGATCTCAGGAATGAAGCTATATTTCCTATTGATCTGTCATTCCTTTCAGATTCCCAGCCCCTCCTGGTTGAGGCATATCCTCCCCAGACAAAGTTGTCTTTCCTGGATTCCAGAGCCTTTGATTCACAAATCCTGGTCAAAAGCATCCCTTTGAATTCCAATAGCAGATTTTCTCCTTCAAGGATTTTCAGAGTTTTGGGGTTCCCTCTTCAAGCTCATTTTACAGATGAGGATCTGAGGCCAACAGAATTAAGTGATTTGCCCAAGGTCACACAGCTAGTAAGTGTTTGGGGCCAGTTTTGAACTCAGGAAGATGAGTCTTCAGGTCTGGCACTATATCCACTGCAGCATCAGCTATCTATTCCAATGAAATTATATAAAATTGATCAATATATGGGAATACACACACATAGAATGAGGTGCTGAATGATGTTTTGGATGTAAATAAACTAAAGAATTGATCCCTGAGGCAAGCAGGGAGAAGACACTGATAGAGATCAATTTAGCTCCATGGTTGGACCCTCTTGATGTGGTCCTGAATCATGAGTATGGTGGACAGAGAGAACTGATAAAAATTATTCTTTGGGGCAGGCAGAAAGAAGTCTTTGATAATCGAGATCGTAACCACCCACTGGAGGTAATCCAGTCAGAAATCCAAGTTATGTCAAATCAGGCTTCCTATAAGACAATTTATAACCCATGCCATAGTTATTGCCCTTCTTTGTGTCAGTCCACCATAACACTCTTCCTTGTGGTGTCCTGTAGTTTGTGTATATATATACACAGACATATGTACATATGATTGATAGGGGTAAACCCTGAAACTGTGTCCCCTTTAATCTGTAAAAGAAGGGAGATTCGGAGTCTCAGGCTTTCCCTTGGGAAAGCATACTGTTGGAATCTTTACAAACTGCTAACTCATTAGAGTTGATAGATTATTGATCTGATCTTACAAGAAGATGTTTTGGGCCAGAACCTGAAACAAGGTACTAAGTAGAACTAATTGATACGATGCTTGTGTTCACACCTTTACTCATTGGAGTTCACACGTTTGGGAGATTTCAGGGTTTAGAATGAGATATCCAAATTCTCACCTCCCCTGAAGCTCTTAGGGCCAGAGAGCATGCTGGGAGATATCCCATAATCCCATTCTCTCAGAAGAGTCATATGTAAGCCAGTGAAGAGTGATTCATTCCAGAATATTTTCCACTTGGTTGGCTGGTGGCGGAAGAAGAGTTTTCAGAGGAAGAAGCTACGAGTCGAGAGTTCAGTGAAGATTGAGAAGGCTCTCTCAGAGGCATAACCAGATTCATCTTCATCTCACACCACTGTAGTTGGTGGCTGGGCTCCTGCACTTCCCCCACTGAGACCAAGCTGGTCTGAAAGGCTCGCTAGAAAGCTAGCCGGGCTATATTAGAGACACCTGGCTGCATTTTGGGTGATTATTACTTTCAACTGATACTAAAGCTGCCTCCAAGAAAACCTCCCCCAAGAAACCTCCTTTCTCCCCCAGAGAGAACCATCATCTTATATATTATATTTTAAAGAAGAACAAGAACTCCAACAAGAAAGGATTGCAAGTTGAGTGGCAATTCCTTTACACTTGGGCATCTGCCCTCATCTGAGAAAGTGGAAAGAATGAATCAGATTCTTAAGAAACTGACTACTATCTTGATGTTAGAGACTAAATTGCCTTGAACCAAATGTTTGCTTATTGCTTCGTTATAGAATTAGAACAGTTCCCAGAAGTGATCTGGGATATTCCTCATATGAGATTGGTTTATTTGATTTGGGAGGAGAAAGGGAAAGACCCTTTTCTGAAATAAATGATAAGTTTTTAAAGAATTATATACTGGCAGTGTTTTTGTCCCTTTTTTTAGCCCTTTGGAAACAAGGACTGCTTACCCAGACAACACCTTAGGAGTTTGTAGTTTGCAGGAGAGTGGGAGCTTACTAGATGACTGAGACTGCAATCTGGAGGCTGAAGAAATATGCCAAAAGCTACTCAGAAGAATATGATCCTGAATTGTTAACAGGTGGAAGTTAGTATCTGGACAAGAGTTGTGAGGATGACTTTGGCTTCTGCTTAAGGTAAGACCCTTCTGACTCATTTTCCCAGTAGTGTTCTTTGAATAAGAAGCCACCTAATTATTCTTGAGTCTTGGCTTAAGGTGGAATTGTTACGATCATGTATGTGCTCTCAGGCCAAGGCCTGAAAGACTTGTTTTGATGCTATTATAATCATGTCCCTGCTTTTTTCTCTTATGGCAAGTTTTTATAATCAGAGCAAATGGTCAGTAAAAACCATGAGTACAATTCAACAAAAATGTGGTCATTATATACTAACGTAGGGAAGTATTTGGCCTAGTCATCTATTTGTTGCTAGGTGCCTATATTTGTCTATTTAGTTTAGCATTTCTGTTTTAGCTGCTTTTTTTGTGGTAGGCTTCTTTATTTGTGAAAGGTTATCTAGTCCAATTATGGGGGTCATAACTGGTGGGATGATAGGTGGCCCTGCTACCTGAGCCCAAGAAGAAAACTTCAATCAACTAGAAGGAGATGTCTGTGGAAGGTTATCCTCATAGCACTTTGTGGGATCCTCCTATTCCCAATCTCCATTATCCAAGATGATTAGAATGAAGGGCAAGCAAGGAAGGAAACTGTCTGGGTGATTTCATAGTTAATATTCCCATGAAAAAAGACTATGTTACCAGGAGAAAATACATCAGAAAATTAGTACATGTTCTGATTCAAACTTGGACCTTACCTTTTAACACCTCTTGGTGGTCTTGGTTTGGAGGAGCCTATTGAAGACAGGCTTTATGATTTCTCCTGACAGCCCTCAGTGGAGTTATGTCTCCCCTGTATGATGCAACTTATTACCAATATGGTTCAGAAAACTCTGTCCAAAATCATTAAGATAGAAGGTACAGTCATGGGATTAAAAAAGAACATAAGGTTTTTCCCCTCTCTGCCAGAGAACTGAAAATTGATCATTAAAATGAAGGTGGTTCCAGGCAAAAACAGAAGGACAAAATGCTTATAGTAAAGGAAGTAGTCCTTTCCATATTCAGAGGCAATCAACTAACTACATATTTCATAAGCTTAAGATGGTACTCAAGAGGCAAGGGTAGGAACCAGAGCCTGGGAGGATAGGTCAGACCCCCAAAATGAAGTCGATGAGGAAGTTGAAGAAATGTATAAACTCTGGTGTGAGAAGCTTTCACCTGATGAAAGAGATGGGGAATGAATGAAGTGAACTGTGAAAGTTGTTTCACAAGATGGAGACAGTGTTTTAAAAATTGAGTGAAGGTCAGCTGTGCCCCAGGGCCAGGTTTCTTTCTCCAGAGATCATGTAGTTTACAAGGAGTGGGATGATATAGCTCTTTTCTTTGTGAGACTAAGTTGGGGCCAACCTGTCATTGAAACTCCCACATAAGGTAATTTAGTTATCCTGAAGATGTTGTTGGGTTAGAAGTTTTTCCTCATTTCTGGCTTAGAATGTGAGGTCATTTGTTTTGACTAATCAGAGCAAAGGTCCAGCCTATAGGCAGTGTTACCCCAGACCCATATATAATCCTTGTCTGTTAACTGTGCCCCATCTCTTCTTGTAACTTCTTGTTGGGAGGAAGATAGCCTTTCTTGGGAGATTGTAATAAAATTCCTTTTTGCTTTTACCTTGAGAAATCTCCTTGATTTATTTGAGCCAATGGTCTTTGTCCCCACACACATAGAAACATCATAAATATTTTAGACTTTCAAATTAATTCTGAAAAAAAATTGTTTGATTGAAAATTTAAAATATTTAAACTCTTTCTGCTTAAATCATTTAGAACTAATCTTAATTAAGCTGTGGATTTAGGATCCTTAATGTAGATTTAGCTAATTTATCAGTTCATTTTAGCTTTGAGTGAATATTTCTACTCTAACCTATCTCCAGTATTCTCCTTGAAAAGTACTTGGAAGTATACCATACTATTCAAGATTGTTAGGACCTGTCCAGCTTGAACACATTTGCTTTGAAAGTCTTAATGTTACTGTGCAAGTATTACAATGCATAGGTGTCTTATTGATATAATGATTTAAAAGTATGAGTGTTGCCCTTTTAAAATCTTCATTACAGAACACCTGGTTTATTTGCAGAAAAAAATCTATATTGTATATCATAAATGTAATAACAATAGTAGTCTTTATCAAAGAAGGAACTGTATGAAATTAAATTTGTTTTGGTATACAGGTGTTTGGGGTTGGGGGGGCCATTGTTTTGCTAGCCAAAACTAGACAGTAATTTTTTTGAAAGTTTTTTTTAGTCTTTTTGTGTTTTTTTTTTTAATTAAAGCTTTTTATTTTTCAAAATATATGTATGGATAATTTTTCAACATTAACCCTTGCAAAACCTTGTGTTCCAATTTTCCCTCTTCCCTAGTCCTTCCCCTATATGGCAAGTAGTCAAATATATGTTAAACATGGTAGAAATATATGTTAAATCCAATATATACATATTTATACAATTATCTTGCTGCATAAGAAAAATCAAATCAGACCAGAAAAAAAAATGAGAAAGAAAATAAAATGCAAGTAAACAATGACAGAAAGTGAAAATGTTATGTTGTGAACCACCCTTAGTTCCCTCAGTCCTCTCTCTGGGTGTAGATGTTTCTCTTCATCACAAGATCATTGGAACTGGTCTGAATCATCTCATTGTTGAAGGGAGCCACGTCCATCAGAATTGATTGTCAAATAATATTGATGTTGCCATGTACAATGATATCCTGGTTCTGCTCATTTCACTTAACATCAGTTCATGTAAGTCTCTCCAGGCCTCTCTGAAATCATCCTGCTGGTCATTTCTTACAGAACAATAATATTCCATAACATTCATATACCATAACTTATTTAGCCATTCTCCAATTGATGAGCATTCACTCAGTTTCCAGTTTCTTGATACTACAAAAAAGGCTGCCACAAACATTTTTGAACATGTGGGTCCCTTTCCCACCTTTAAGATCTCTTTGGGATATAAGCCCAGTAGAAACACTGCTGGGTCAAATGGTACGTACAGTATGACAACCCTTTGAGCATAATTCCCAATTGTTCTCCACAATGGTTGGATCCGTTCACAATTCCATCAACAATGTATTAGTGGCCCAGTTTTCTCACATCCCCTCCAACATTCATCACTATCTTTTCCTTAGACTGTATTTTTCAATAGATTTTTTTAGATGTGTAGTTGAGCATGTAAGTTTTTTTTTAAAGCATCACTATTGCATAATATGAATTAAATTAGAATCAGTGATTGATCTCATAGAATCATGATCTCATATGAAAAAAATCTACCTTCTTATTTTTTGAAATTAATTGAAAATGGACAATATTGGGCTTACTAAGAATATACATGAAAATAAATGCTGGCCATTTGTGATATTTTCCATTCTTAAAGCTTCTTCCAGAGCAGATGATTTGTGTTTTCAGAGATCTCCCAGTTGTTATATATGGTGTTTTTCAGGACAATTCAAAACTGGATCTTTTGTATTCTAAAGGCTCTTTTTTCTCTGATATTTGGTATTCTAAATGCTCTCCTTAAATCTTTCACTCTCTTCTTCATGGCTATGTGAAAGTAACATATGCTAAAACAAACTAACTAACCAAAAAATCCCTGCTTCTGACAATTTTCATTCTCAGGATTTCAATATCTCCTACTCTCTGTCCCTATCCCTTCCATCTCTGACATCCCAAGTGTCAGGCTTTATTGGGATTCTGGATTTGAAATCTCATTAAATATTAGATATTCTAGGTTCTAGATGCTTTCTCTGAGATATCATTCCAGCTTTGCTTTCCATTCAAAATTGGGACATTTAAAAGCAGGAATTATTCCCTAGCTGGGAAATTTTGAATTCTAAGCTCTAAGCCACCTCCAGTTTTTCTCTTGAAAGTCACCTGGGAGTAAATTCAAAATATTCAGTGTTTGTTCTAAGAACCTTCCCAACCCAGACACATTTTGTTTTAAGTCTGTACACTGTTAAAATCTTGAAGGTTTTCTTTTTTCAATTTTTTGTTTATTTGGCTATTATTATAATGCATATGTGCTTTGCCAAAATGTCTTTGAAGTACAAGTGTTGTCCCATTTAAATACTCTATATAGGACAAATTATTTTGCTAAGACATTTTAATATTCATTCTCATTAATAGTAATAAAAGTTGCAGTCTTTCCCATAGAAAGTACTACATAGAATTATATTTTATTAAGTTGGCAGGTTTTATGTTGGAGGGGGATTAATCTAAATAGCCAAAAAATAGCACTTTAATTATATCTTTTTACTTCATGGTTCAGGATATTAAATTTTTGAAAGTATCACCACAAATCTAAAAAAATTGGAAAAAATTATTACTCTCATATGAAAAAAATGTTCTTTATCTTTTAAACTTTTATTCAAACATTTCGGAGGTTGAAATTTATAGATGGATAGATCTACAGATATATCTAAAATAAATCTATTTATATCTCTGGGAACCCTCCAGAGCTGATTATTTATCTGTCAAAGTCCTACCAGCAATCACATATCATGGTATTGAAAACATTCTTGTTTCTCATATGCTGAATTCTAAGGAATCCTCTCTCTGATATCCTTTGTTCCAAATTTCCTCCTACTTCTTTTATTTTCTTCTCTATGACTACATGTAAACCTGACCTGCTGTGTGGTCAAATCCTCCTGTTTCTGACAATTTCCATTTTCAGCCCATGAACATTTCTCATTTTGCCTGTTCTAATCCCTCCTGACACCAATATTTCAGCTTCTACAAACTCATCCATTCAGGACTCTGGTTTCTAAGTTTCCTTCAAGCTTAGACATTCTGGGTTATAAGTGCTCTCCCTGATCTAATATTCTAACTTCCCTTGCCTCTCTACATTAATACAATTGGCAGGAGTTAATTCCTAGTGAGAAACTTTGATATTTTAAGGTCTCAGCCATCTGCAATATTCCCCTCAAATGTCACCTGGAAGCCCAGATATTGAGTATTCTATGTACTTTATAACATATGACAGTTTTGGCTCTAATGCCATTCCAACCAAAATCTAGAAAGTTTATTTTTTTTATTATTATTACAATGAACCAAGGTTTTATTGATATACAAATTTTAAAACATGGGGTGTGTCCTTTGTAAGTATTGTTTATGTAACACCTTTTTCCTGGATTAAAAAGGCTTTATATTTATTATTTAATACAAGTTTTTTAAAAAAAGAAGGAACTGCATGGATTGCATTTGTTTCAGCAAACCAATGTCTTGCAGATTTGGATTCTTTTTTTTAAGCTAACTAAAAAATAGTCCTTTCACAATACACTGTTAGCTGACAGATTGAGAAGGTAAGTTGTTTAAAGTTTCACAAGTGTTTGATATAAAGTTAAATTATATGACAGTTCATAAAAAGGTACCTTCTTTTGAAAAATATTAAAATTGGCTAATATTTTCACTTACCAATAATATCTGAAAACATGTAATATAATAATAAAATATGAAAATAAATCATTGCCATATATTTGACCTTGTCCACTATAAAACCCCTCTAAGACCAAAAGATTTATATTCTCAGAGCCCTTTCAGTAATAACTTATGGAAGTATTTAGTACAATTCAGGTTTGACCCTTACCAAGAGTTCTCCTTGATCCTTGTTGACTTCTTCATTCTCTTCTCCATGGCTACTCCCAAGATTGACATCCTGTATGCTAAAAATTCTTCATATTCTGACAATTTCCATTTTTAGCCCCTGAACATGTCTTATTCTTTCTGATCTAGTCTTCCTAACACTGACATTCCAGTTTCTACAACTTCATCCTGCTTCTGATTCTGGATGAGACATTTCTGTCAAGCTCAGGTATTCTAAGTTCTATATTATATTCCCAGTCTAATATATCAGCCTCACTTTCCAATTTAAATCAAGACATTCAGAGGTGGCACTCACCTCTAAGTTGGGAATTTCAATACTCTGAGCTCTGTCATCTCCAACTTTGCCCTTGGTACCTGGGAGGCCAGACTTTCACTGCTCTAAGGACCTTTCCAGTTCTGACATTTTTGATTCTAAGGCTATACTCTCCTGTGATTTAAATTTTTTTTAGCGTTTTGGATTATTACTAAAATGCACATGTAATTACTGACAAAGATTATGACTTACTGATACAAATGATTTCAAAATATGTCTTCTGTCATGAGTCATCAGTATATAATACCTTATGTTTGTGACCAAAAATACTGTGTATTCCTTAATAATAACAGTAATGTAACTAGAAGTCTATATCATTAATAATCATATCAATAGCAGTCATTACCAAAGAAATAACTGCACGGAAAAGCACCAGTAATCTCAGTGCCAAATTACCTCCAACTTTCCCCTGGAATGGTACATGGAGGGCAAGATATTTATTGTTTCACAAGGACCTTTCAACAAACCACACATTGCAATGAATTATAAATTATTTTCCTACTGCCTTATTTATCAGATTATTATGAAGCTGTCGGTGTATCATTGCTGATAGAATAATTTCAAAACACAAGTCTTCGGTCCTTCACCTTGTTTTTGTGACCAAAAAAACTCAGTATTCATTATCCTTAATAGTAATATCAACAGCAGTCTTTATCTGAGAAGGAACTACATGGAATTGCATTTTTTTGTGTGTGCAGCTTTTTGGGGGGTGGGTGGGTAGGAGTTGCTTTGTTTTTTAGCTAGCCAAGAAATAGAGTCCTCTCATCTAACTTTATGGTAGGGTGGTTAAAGATATGAGAGGTGGTTTTTTTGGTCGGTTTCTTTTTTTAAAGCAAAACTGATGCTTAATATGAATTATTTTGGAGTAAGTGTATGATTTCATATGAAAGAATATTCCTTCTTATTTTTAAAATTACTTAGAACTAGACAATATTTGGCCCCATTTAGAATATATATGAAAATAAATCCTTGCCAATTGCAATGTTTTCTATTCTAAAGCACGCTCTCCAGCAGATGATTTCTGTTCTCTGAACTCTACCACCTGTAGAATCCACTGTTTTCCAGGACACTGTTAAAAACGGACCTTTTCTGCCATAAGGGCTCTTTATTCTGAGATCCCTTCTTCTATAGGCATTGCTAGCTCTTCCATTTTTTGTTTCTATGCCAACTCCCAGGTCTGACACTTTCTGTGCTCAAATCCTTCTCTTTCTGAAAATGTCCATTCCCAGAACTATCTCCCTTTCTCTCTTCTCTAGGCCCTCACAATTCTGACCTCATAGCTTCTACAGTCTCAATCCAGCTGATGATCCTGAACTCCAAATTTCCTTCAAATTCATACTTTCTATGTGCCATGAGCCATTCCATATCCCATAGTCTCTAAGCTTTCCACTCAAAATCTAAACTGTCAGAGATAGGACTTACCCCAGCTAGGAAATTCTGTATTCTAAGGTCCAGGACCCCAACAGCATAGATTCTTGAAAGGTCCTGAGCCAGTGTTCCAAGGAGCTCCTTTATTTTCTTTTTCCCTTCCTTAGAACAATATACATGTACTTTAACAATACAATGATTTCAAAGCACAAGTGTTATCCCTTTAAATTTTGTGTATATAACAATGCAATTTTCCAAAAATTCACTATATTCATCATGATTATTAGCAATATTAAGAACAGTCTTTCTCAAGGAAAAAAAGTATATGAAATTGCAGTTGTTAGTGTATCTTTGGGCGTATATTGGTAGCCACAAAATAATACTTTCACCATATCTTTTGGGTGTTGTGGTTGACGTTATAAGACTTTTTCTTTATCATCACTAATCTATATTAAATGATCTACTTTCAAATTTTTTAATTAACTAGAACTGGTCCATATTTTGTCCCATTAAGAATAAATATGAAGTGGATGTCCATCAGTTGGAGAATGGCTGGAGAATTATGGTATATGAATGCTATGGAATCCTATTGTTATATAAGAAATGACCAGCAGGATGATTTCAGAGAGGCCTGGAGAGACTTACATGAACTGATGCAAAGTGAAATGAGCAGAGCCAGGAGATCATTATACTTAGCAACAAGACTATATGATGATCAAAAGTGGCTCTCTTCAACATTGAGATGATTCAAACCAGTTCCACTTGTGCAGTGATGAAGAGAGAGAACACCCAGAGAGAGAATCGTGGGAACAGAGGATGGAACACAATATACCATTCTCACTCTCTCTGTTGTTATTTGCTTGCACTTTTTTTTCTTTCTCACTTTTTCTTTTTCTTCCTTCTTGATCTGATTTTTCTTGTGCAACCAGATAACTGTATAAATATGCATACACATATTGGATCTAACATGTATTTCAACATATTTAACATGTATTGAACTACCTGCCAGATGGGGGAGGGTGAGAGGAGGAAGGGGAAAATTTGCAAAAGATTATGCAAGGGTCAGCATTGGAAAAATCACCCATGGATATGCTTTGTAAATAAAAAACTTTAATTAAAGAATGGAAATAAAGAATAAATATGAAAAAAACAATTTTGCCATTTAGGATATTTTACATTCTAAGGAATCTTTCAAAGCAGATAATTGATGTTCTTAAAACCCTCCCAGCTATCCAATATGGGTACACTGTAAGGATCTAAAATTTTGTGTTCTAAGACCTTTCTTTGCTCTGATATTCCTTTTTTCAAGTGCCATCCCAACTCACTAATTCTCTTTTTTATGTTTTTTTAGCTGGCCCAAAATATAGACATTTGTATTATTTTCCCTTCAAAGACCCCTTCCAAAGTAGATAATTTATCTTCTCAGAGCTCTATTAACTACCTCATATGGTGTTGTTTTTTTTTTTTTATTTGTTTCATGTTTCTTGAGTTCTTCTACCTCTGCTATTCCTTCTTCTAAGTTCTCCTTTATCTTTCTCATTTTCTTCTCCATGGTTACTTACTTTCAAGCCTGAAATTCTCTGTGCTAAAACCCTGGTGTCATTCTTAGCCCTTCAGCATCTCCAACAATGACATTCCAGCTTCTATAGTCTCATCAAGCTCATGATTCAAGATTTTAAATTTCCTTCAAGTCCAGTTATCTTAGGTCCTATGTGCCCTCCTTAATCTAAAATTCTGGCTTCATTTTCTAATACAAGTTGGGATATTCAGAGGAGGGCAATTCTGCATTCTAAACTCTCAGGTATCTTCAGCAGTATCCAGGTACCTGGAAGTATAATATAACATTCAGTGATCAAAGAATCTTAGTTTGTACTTAAAAGAATTTAGCTTGGAAATTCTGTATTCTAAACTTTCAGGCACTCCCAATTTTCCTGAATTTAATGGTATCTGGATAGCCAGACAATCAATGTTCCAAGGACCTTCCAAGTTATCATAATTTTTGGCACTAAGGCTAGACACTATATATTTTTTAAGTTTTTTATTTATTGGATTTATTACAATGCACATGTCTTGCTATTACAAGGATTTTGAAACCTAAGTCTTTCCCTCCTCTGTATATAGCACCTTGTTTTCATGATCAAAATTACTCAATATTCATTATTATTAATTGCAGTCTTTATCCAAAAAAAAAAAAAGAACTGAATAGAATTGAATTTGTTTCAGTGAGCAGGTGTTTTAGGTTTTTAAGGCTAGATAATCTACTGTACTTTTCACCATACTCTTTTGACTCTGTGGTTGAAGATGTCAGGTTTTCTTTTTAAAGCATCCCTGCTAGGCTGATATAAATTAAATTGAAAAAAATCTACTTTCCTCTTATTTGTTTTGTTTTTTCATTAACTAGAATTGGCCACTATTATGGCCCACTCAGAATCATATAAATCTTGGCCCTTTATAAAATTTTTCACTCTAAGGCCACTTCCAGAGTAGATGATTTTTTTCCCCCTCAAAGTCCTCCCATCAATTCAATATTATGGTTTTTAGGGTATTTCAAGTTTTGACTTTTTGTATTCTAAGGGTCTCTTTGCTCTGATAGCACCTCTTCCAAGTGCTGTATTATGCCTCTTATTCTTTTCTCCATGTCTACTCCAAAGACTCTTTGTGTCTTCTGTTTCTGACTGTTTCCAGTTTTAGCCCCTGGCACATCTCCCACTCTCTATTCTAGCTTCTCACAATTTTGAACTTGTAATTCATGTTAAATTTTTGTATTCAAAATTTCCTTCAAGCTCAAACATTCTGGGTTCTATGTCCTTTCCCCAATCTGATTTTCTGGATTCATTTCCATTCCACATTGGGACATTTAAAGCTCCTAGGTATGAAATTTTGTGTTTCAAACTGTTATGAACCTCCATCATTTCCCAGTGAAAGGTAACTGAAAGTACTTTTGAAAAATCAAACTATCCAAACTCCTCCATAAAGAGGAAGCGGTTAGCAGAATGGATTAAAAGCCAGAATCCTACAATATGTTGTTTACAGGAAACACACCTGAAGCAGGGAGATACATACAGAATAAAGGTAAAAGGCTGGAGCAGAATCTACTGTGCTTCAGGTGAAGTAAAAAAAAGCAGAGGTAGCCATCCTGATATCAGATCAAGCAAAAGCAAAAATTGATCTAATTAAAAGAGATAAGGAGGAGCATGATATCTTGCTAAAGGGTAGCATGGATAATGAAGCACTATCTATATTAAACATATATGCACCAAGTGGTGTAGCATCTAAATTCTTAAAAGAGAAATTAAGAGAGCTGCAAGAAGAAATAGACAGTAAAACTATAATAATGGGAGATCTTAACCTTGCACTCTCAGAATTAGATAAATCAAACCACAAAATAAATAAGAAAGAAGTCAAAGAGGTAAATAGAATACGAGAAAAGTTAGATATGGTAGATCTTTGGAGAAAACTAAATGGAGACAGAAAGGAGTACACTTTCTTTTCAGCAGTTCATGGAGCCTACACAAAAAATTGACCTTATATTAGGACATAAAAACCTCAAACTCAAATGCAGTAAGGCAGAAATAGTAAATGCACCTTTTTCAGACCACGATGCAATGAAAATTACATTCAACAAAAAGCCAGGGGAAAATAGACCAAAAAATAATTGGAAACTCAATAATCTCATACTAAAGAATGATTGGGTGAAAACACAAATCATAGACATAATTAATAACTTCACCCAAGAAAATGACAATAATGAGACGTCATACCAAAATGTGTGGGATGCAGCCAAAGTGGTAATAAGGGGAAATTTCATATCTCTAGAGGCCTACTTGCATAAAATAGAGAAGGAGAAGGTCAATGAATTGGGCTTGCAACTAAAAATGCTAGAAAAGGAGCAAATTAAAAACCCCCCAGTCAAACACTAAACTTAAAATTCTAAAAATAAAAGGAGAGATTAATAAAATTGAAAGCAAAAGAAAACTATTGAATTAATTAATAAAACTAAGACTTGGTTCTATGAAAAAAGCAACAAAATAGATAAACCCTTACTTCTAAGTGCTCTCTTATTTCTCATCCTCATTTCCATGGCAACCCCTAAGCTTGACATTCTGTATTCTAAAATCCTACTACTGACAATTTCCCTTTTCAATCTCTCAGGGCCTCTTACTCTGTGCTCTGGTTCCTCTCAATACTGACATCTGAGCTTTTGCCACTGCATCTTTCTCTGGATTCTGGAATAGAACATTTTTTACAGCTGAGGCATTCTAGATTTTAATTTTCCTCCCTGTTTTTAATATTCTGGCTTCATTGTCCATTTTAGATTGGAATAATTAGAAGCAAGACTTACCTCACAGCTAGGAAATTTTGTATTCTCAGCTCTGAGTCACCCCTAACTTTCCCTCATCAACAGTAACTGGAAACCTAGACATTCAGTATTCTAATGACCTTCAAAGACCTGACATTTTGGGGGATAAAGAAATACCCTCCTATGGTCAATAAGGCTTCAACACAATGTAATATACATTAAATTTGAATAAATGATCTCATATGATCTCATATATCAAATTGACCTGCTTGTTATTTTTTAATTTAATGAGAATTGGCCATCATTTTGTGTGTGTTCTTCTTTTTTATAATATATGATGGTTCTCTGGGAGCAGGTTTCTTGGGGAGGTTCTCTGGAGGCAGCCTTAGTATCAGTTCAAATCAATAATCACCCCAAATGCAGCCAGCTGATAAAATCCAAACGTTTATTTTCTCCTTCCAACACCTCCAAATCCTTTGTTCTGCCCGACTGCAGTCTCTAGCTTGTCAATCTTCCAAACTGAACTCTCACTCTGTCTTTTCTTCCGAAGTGACTTCTGGCTCTAGCTCAACTCCGACTCGACTCGTGGCTTCATCTGAACTGACTCTCCTTCACTCTGAATCTTTTCAACTGACTCTGCTGATTGAGCTCAACTGTTTTTATGCTCTCTCAAAGGTTGACTCCTCCTCTGAGAGTGGGATTATGGGAGGTGTGAATTCACAAAGTTAGCTTTGTGAATCTCCCATATTTGTGAACTCCAATGTGTGAGCTAATGTGTGTATTCTTAAAGGTGCAAACCCAAGCACACAAGCATTTCTTCCATCAATTCCATTGAGTTATCACCTTGTTTCAAGTTCTGGCCCATAACAATTTTGGCCTGAAAAGAATATTGTTGTTTGGTCATTTCAGTTATGTTTAACTCTTTGTGATTCCATTTGGAGTTTTCTTGACAAATCTACTGGAGTGTTTTGCCATTTCCTTCTCCAGCCCATTTTACAGATAAGGAAACTGAGACAAACAGAATTTAAGAGATTTGTGTAGGGTCATACAGCTAGTAAAAGTATAAGGTCAGGTTTGAACTCAGGAAGATGACTCTTTCTGACTCCAGGTCTAGCACTCTATCCACTATAGTGTCATCTAGCTGTCCCAATAAGAATATATAAGAAAATAAATCTTTGTCATTTAGGATATTTTTCTATTCTAAGACTCCTTCAGAGCACCTGATTTATGTTTTCAGAGCCCTCCTGACTGTGGCATATGGACATTTTTAGAACACTCCTGGACAATACTTGTGTTGTCTCTACTTTATCTGATATCCCTTTTTCTCAATGCTGTCCTAAATCTCTTCTACAAGGCCACTCTCAGTGCTGACATTCTATGTATAAAATACTCATTCTTGTTTTGCTTGTCCTCATCAACCTCTGAACATCTTCCATTTTCCCTCTGCCCTAGTCTTTCCCTACACTAATATTTCAGTTTCTACAAAGTCATACAGCTAGAAATTCTAGATGAGAAATTTCTTTCAAGCTCAGTCATACTAGGTTCCAAGTATGCTTTCTGATCCTCAGACATTTCCTACTTTCTCCTTTGAACAGAGACTAGAAAACCCAGACATTCAGAAACCCAGAGATGATGTATTTTGTTCTAAAGCCACATTATCCTTTGATATAAAAAGTCAATTTTTTATTGAATGGATTATAATTACAATGCACATGGCTCTTACTGATATACTGATTTTAAACATAAGCCATGATTCTTTTAAGTCCTGGGTAAATAACAACTTATTCTTTTGTTTAAAAATGCTTTATCTTCATATGATTAATAATAATAACCATGACATTTTTTTTATCAAAGAAGAATCTACAGGGAATTACATTTATTTCATTGTGCAGGTTTTATTATTTTGGCGGGGACATAGCTAACCAAAAATAGATAATAGTCTTATGCCCTTAGTGCCCTTTTGGCACTTTGGTTGAAAATGTGGCTGTATTGTTTTGTTTTCTTAAGCATCAGTAATGGGTAATATAAATTAAATGGAAAAAATAAATGATCTTATATGAAAAATCTGTTTACTTCTTATTTTTAAAATTAAGTAGAACTGCTCAAAATATTTTGTCTGCTAAGAAGATATACAGGAAAATAAATTTTTGCCATTTAATGATTTTTTCCCCTAGAGCAGATTACTTATGTTCTCAGAACTTCCTCAGTTGTTACATATTGTGATTTTGAGAAAACCCATAATCTAACCTTTTGTATTCTAGGATCTTTTCTATATGTATTGTCATTTTAAAATCTTCTGTACAAGACAACTGTTTTGTTCTTTGCCAAAAAATCTCTGTACAGATGATCATTTTTAGCAGTAACAATAGCAATCTGTCCCACAGAAGAAACCACATCGAATTTCATTTGATTCTGTCCAAAGGTTTTTAGTTTTGAGGGGCTTATTTTGGTAGTGACAAAAAAAATCCACCATATGCTTTTGGATATGTGGTTGAGAATAAAAGATTTTTTTTTTCTGAAAGCACCACTGCAGTGCTAATCGTAATAAATTGCAAGACATTTTTTCAATTCAGAGGAAATCTTTCTTCTTAGTCTTTCAAATTAACTAGAACTGGCCAAATTTTTGGCCACTAAGAGTATATATTTAAATAAATTCTTGCAAGGGGAGGATTCTAGGAAGATGGTGGAGTAGGTCAGTAAATTTCAAGCTCTCCAGATTTCCCTCACAAATAGAACAAATTTGCACCCTAGGGTGCACATAGGATGGTCAAAAACCAAGAAGACTTGGGGCAGAACAAGGGTCCTCTTGGGACAACACAAGAAGATATGAAGAAAAACCCCAAGCCAGGGATTAACCAGTGAGAAGTGAACACACCTCAGGGCTAGCTTTACAGAAATACCAAGTGGGGAACTCGAGGACTAGTTGAGATTGCCTGGAGCCTCAACAGAAACTTTCCCCTCCTGGACAGCATGGGAAGCTGGAGGAAGACAGAAGGAACCTCATCTTATTAAGAATGTCAGGCCTGGCTGTGCTGCCGAGATGGGGTCCTGGGGGAGAAGAAATCAGCACACCCGAAGTACAGAGGCAGTAGAGTAGGGATGTTGACTGCAGGCATTTGGAAGGGGAAGCTCTTAGTTTGGGGTTCCAGGTTAGAAAGAAAAGCTGAAGTAAAGCTAGAGGCATCACCCACCTTCCCTCTGCCCGGCCCAGGGCACAATTAGAATCATTTATGCTCAATAGTTCTCTTTTTTTAACGGACAAAGAAAAAAAAACAATCGAGGTAGAGTGAAGATGGCAGGATGAAGGCAGGCACTTGCATAACCTCTTCCC
Source organism: Antechinus flavipes (assembly GCF_016432865.1). Classification (NCBI taxonomy): domain Eukaryota; kingdom Metazoa; phylum Chordata; class Mammalia; order Dasyuromorphia; family Dasyuridae; genus Antechinus; species Antechinus flavipes. Next base: position 12,495,018 of record NC_067404.1, read on the forward strand.
AAAACTATTCCAAATTCTATTCAATAATGACTCTAAACAAATTTTAGAGCCTCAGAACACCCTAAAAGATGAACTAGAATATTTTCCAGCCATAGGCAACTTCAAAAGTCTACATAAAAGGTCTGTGACACCAGGGTGGGAGTGCAGTGTGCAATCCCCATGCAGGCCCCTGCCCAGTCCCCCTCCCTAGGCCCTAGCCCTGGGTCTGGCCCAAACCCCAACAATAGTGAGGTGGGACCTTTGAGTTAGCAGCAGTGCTGGACACTTCTAGAACTCAGCCCAGGGACACCAGGATAGACTCAGAAGGTCAGTAGAGAGGGTCTGTGGCTATAGAATGGAAATTAGATGTGCAATCCTAATGCAGGTTGTGTCAGCACAGGACAGCCCCAATCCCTGCCATGTTGCTTTAGTACAGGAGATCTTACAGCTACAGTGGAGCCATAGTCAGGATAACACAATATTTAGCAGCATCTACATTAAAGGATTTGAGTGCTTGGAATATAATATTCTGGAGAGCAATGGAGCCTAGGATTGCACCTACCTAGCAAAATTTAATATAATCCTTCAGAGGAAAGGGGTCATTCAATGAAATAAAGGATTTTCAAGCATTCATGATGAAAAGACCAGAGCTAAATGGAAAATTTGATTTTCACATACAGGACTCTGGAGAAGCACAAGGAGATAATCAGGAAAGTGATATCATAAGGACTTAATAAAGTTTATCTTTTCACATACTTACATGGGAGGATAATGTAACTCAGAACTTTTTCATTATTATGACAGGAGTATATATAGACAAAGGACACAAGTGTGAATTTAATATGAAGGAATGATATCTTTTTAAAAAATGATTAAATTAATGGATGAGAGAGAAATGTACTGGAAGAAAGAGAAAGACAGAAGTGGAATGATGCAAATTATCTGCCATAAAAAGAGACAAGAAAAAGCTTTTACAATGGAGGGAAAGAGGAGGAGAAGAGGGAGTGAGTGAAACTTACATTCATGAGAACTGCCTCAAACAGGAAATAAAGTCCATACTCAATAGGGATATAGAAATTTACTTTTACCCTATAGGAAAATAGGATAGGAATGGCATATAGGAAGTGGGGAGGGTGGATAAAAGAGAGAGCATATTTGGGTAGGGAGTGGTCAGTAGCAAAACACTTTTGAGGAGGGACTGGGTAAAAGGAGAGAAAGAATAAATGAGGGGGAATATAATTAGCAACAGTAATTATAAGAAAGTATTCAAAGCAACCTTCTCTGATAAGGCCTCATTTCTCATAGAGGTAACGGAGTCAAATTTATTAAAAAATTAGAGCCATACCCCATTTGATAAATGATCAAAAATATGATTTGTGTCCAAAGGGCTATAAATTCATGCATATCCTTTGACCTAAGAATACCACTATGAGGCATGAAAATCAAAAGAGATTCAGGGGAAAAAAAGAAAATGACCTATAAAAAATATAAAAATATTCATAGTAGCTCTCTTCTCAGGGCAAGAATATTTAGAAATTGAGGGATTTTACAAAGAGAGCTAAATCAGTTTCAATTGATCAAGGATGGACAGAAGCAGCTACACCCAAAGAAAGAACACTGGGAAATGAATGTAAATTATTTGCATTTTTGTTTTTCTTCCCAGGTTATTTTTACCTTCTGAATCCAATTCTCCCTGTGCAACAAGAGAACTGTTCATCAACTGGGGAATGGCCCAATAAACTGTGGTATGTGTTTATGATGGTATATGATTATTATTTTTTCTTTTTTTTCTTTTCTTTTATTTTATAATAACTTTTTATTGACAGAATCCGTGCCAGGGTAATTTTTTTTACAACATTATCCCTTGCACTCGCTTCAGTTCCTATTTTTCCCCTCCCTCCCTCCACCCCTTCCCCTAGATGGTAAGCAGTCCTATATATGTTAAATATGTTGCAGTATATCCTAGATACAATATATGTTTGCAGAACCGAACAGTTCTCTTGTTGCACAGGGAGAATTGGATTCAGAAGGTAAAAATAACCTGGGAAGAAAAACAAAAATGCAAATAATTTACATTCATTTCCCAGTGTTCTTTCTTTGGGTGTAGTTGCTTCTGTCCATCCTTGATCAATTGAAACTGATTTAGCTCTCTTTGTCAAAGAAATCCACTTCCATCAGAACACATCCTCATACAGTATCATTGTTGAGGTATATAATGATCTCCTGGTTCTGCTTATTTCACTTAGCATCAGTTCATGTAAGTCTCTCCAAGCCTCTCTGTATTCATCGTGCTGGTCATTTCTTACAGAACAATAATATTCTATAACATTCATATACCACAATTTACCCAACCATTCTCCAATGGATGGGCATCCATTCAGTAATATTATTTTTCTATGGGAAATAATGAACAGGATGCTTCTCAGCAAAACAAAACAAAACAAAGAAAAAAACAACAGCAAAGTCCTCCAAAAGCAAAGTGAAATGTATACAAAGTAATAGCAATGTTCTGGAATGACAAGGTGTAAATAATTTTGCTATTTTCAGTAGTACAATCATTCAGGACTATTCTGAATGGCTTATAATGAAAAATCCTATCCATATCCTGAGAAAAAACTGATTGTCTCTGAATACAGATTAAAGAATTCTCTTTCTTTTTAAATTAATTTTTTATCGAGGATTTATATTTTTATTAGGGTGAGAGATCTATGTTTTCCTTCATAACTTGACTTTTATGGAAATGTTTTGTGTAACTTCACATATGGTTTATTATTTGTGGGTGGAATAAGGGAGACAAAATAGAACTCAAAAATTTTAAAAACAAATGTGAAAAGAATTCTTTTGAATGTAACTGGGGAAAAATATTAAATAAATAAAAGGTGGGGGGGGGGGGAGGAGAAGGGGGGACGTGGAGCCAAGATGGCAGGTTTTTGTCTGAGTTCTTCCTGTTTTTCCTCAGATCAATACCACATCAAGCCTATGAATAGGTTTTGGAGTGACAGAACCCACATATATTTGAAGTGTAATAAATTTCCATCAGAAGATATTTTCATTAAAAAGTGGGAGGGGAAAAGTGAAAAGGGAAGGAGTAAGCTAAGCTGAAGGGAAAACAGAAATTGTGAGGAAAAGGGGTAAGAAAGGGGGAGGAACTCTAAAGTAGGGAGAAGGATACTAAAAAGGGAGGGCTGTGAGAAGCAAGTGGTGCTTACAAGTTTAATACTGGGGAGGTAAGGGGGAAGGAAGAGAGAAAAGCATAAGCAGGGGTTAACACGATGGCAAGTAATACAGAATTAGTAATTTTAGCCATAAATTTGAATTGGGTAAACTATCTCATAAAGAGGAAGTAGATAGCAAACTGGATTAAAAGCCAGAACCCAACAATATGTTGTTTACAGGAAACAAACCTGAAGCAGGGTGATAGATACAGAGTAAAGGTAAAAGATTGGAGCAGAATCTACTATGCTTCAGGTGAAGTAATAAAAGCAGGGGTAGCCATCCTGATCTCAGATCAAGCAAAAGCAAAAAATGATCTAATTAAAAGAGATAAGGAAGGGCTAAAAGGTAGCATAGATAATGAAGCAATATCAATATAAAACATATATGCACCAAGTAGTGTAGAATCTAAATTCTTAAAAAAGAAATTGAGAGCTACAAGAAGAAACAGACAGCAAAACTATAATAGTGGGAGATATCAAGCTTGCACTCTCAGAATTAGATAAATCAAACCACAAAATAAGAAAGAAGTCAAAGAGGTAAATACAATATTAGAAAAGTTAGATATGATAGATCTCTGGAGAAAATGTAATGGAGACAGAAAGGAATACACTTTCTCCTCAGCAATTCATGGAACCTATACAAAAACTGACCATATATTAGGACATAAAAACCTCAAATTCAAATGCAGAAAGGCAGAAATAGTAAATGCATCCTTTCTCAGACCATAATGCAATGAAAATTACATTCAATAAAAAGCCAGGGGCAGAGAGACCAAAACATAATTGGAAACTAAATAATCTCACACTAAAGAATGATTGGGTAAAACAGCAAATCATAGACATAATTAATAACTTCACCCAAGAAAATGACAGTAATGAGACATCATACCAAAATGTGTGGGATGCAGCCAAAGAGGTAATAAGGGGAAATTTCCTATCTTTAGAGGCCTATTTGCATAAAATAGAGAAAGAGAAGGTCAATGAATTGGGCTTGCAACTAAAAATGCTAGAAAAGGAGTAAATTAAAAACCCCCAGTCAAACACTAAACTTGGAATTCTAAAAATAAAAGGAGAGATTAATAAAATTGAAAGCAAAAGAAAACTATTGAACTAATTAATAAAACTAAGACTTGGTTCTATGAAAAAAGCAACAAAATAGATAAACCCTTAGTCAATCCAATTAAAAAAAGGAAAGAGTAAAATCAAATTGTTAGTCTTAAAAATGAAAAGGGAGAACTCGCCACTAATGAAGAGAAAATTAGAGCAATAATTAGGAGTTACTTTGCCCAACTTTATGCCAACACATTTTATAACTTAAATGAAATGGAAGAATACCTTCAAAAATATAGCTTCCCCAGATTAACAGAGGAAGAAGAAGATAGATTAAACAGTCCCATTTTAGAAAAAGAAATAGAAGAAGCTATTAACTAACTCTCTAAGAAAAAATCCCCAGGACCAGATGGATTTACATGTGAATTCTACCAAACATTTAAAGAACAATTAACTCCAATGCTATATAAACTATTTGAAAAAATAGGGATTGAAAGAGTCCTACCAAATTCCTTTTATGATACAGACATGGTACTGATACTTAAACCAAATATGTTGAAAACAGAGAAAGAAAATTATAGACCAATCTCCCTATGAATATTGATGCTAAAATCTTAAATAAGATAATAGCAAAAAGATGACAGAAAATCATCCCCAGGATAATACACTATGACCAAGTAGGATTTATACCAGGAATGCAGGGCTGGTTCAGTATTAGGAAAACTATTAGCATAATTGACTATATCAATAACCAAATTAACAAAAAACCATATGATCATCTCAATAGATGCAGAAAAAACATTTGATAAAATCCAACATCCATTCCTAATAAAAACACTTGAGAGGATAGGAATAAATGGACTTTTCCTTAAAATAGTCAGGAGCATATATTTAAAACTATCAGTAAACATCAAGTGCAATGGGGAAAAACTGGAACCTTTCCCAGTAAGATCAGGAGTGAAACAAGGTTTCCCACTATCACTATTACTATTCAATATTGTATTAGAAATGCTAGCCTTGGCAATAAGAGTTGAGAAAGGGATTAAAGGAATTAGAGTAGGTAATGAGGAAACCAAACTATCACTCTTTGCAGATGATATGATGGTATACTTAGAGAACCCCAGAGATTCTACTAAAAAGCTATTAGAAATAATTCATAACTTTAGCAGAGTTGCAGGATACAAAACAAATCCCTATAAATCCTCAGCATTTTTATACACCACCAACAAAATCCAACAGCAAGAGATACAAAGAGAAATTCCATTCAAAATAACTGTTGATAGCATAAAATATTTGGGAATCTATCTACCGAAGGAAAGTCAGGAATTATATGAACAAAATTACAAAACACTTTCCACACAAATAAAGTCAGATTTAAATAATTGGAAAAATATTAAGTGCTCTTGGATAGGCTGAGTAAATATAATAAAGATGACAATACTCCCTAAACTAATCTAACTGATTTATACCAATCAGAATCCCAAGAAAATATTTTAATAACCTAGAAAAAATCACAACAAAATTCATATGGAAGAACAAAAGGTCAAGAATTTCAAGGGAATTAATGAAAAAAATTCAAATCAAGGTGGCCTAGCTGTACCTGATCTAAAATTATATTATAAAGCAGCGTCACCAAAACCATTTGGTATTAGCTAAGAAATAGATTAGTTGATCAGTGGAATACATTAGGTTCACAGGACAAAATAATCAATAACTATAGCAATCTAGTGCTTGACAAACCCAAAGATCCCAATTTTGGGGATAAGAATTGACTATTTGACAAAAACTGCTGGGTAAACTGGAAATTAGTATGGCAGAAATTAGGCACAGAACCACACTTAACACCGTATACCAAGATAAGATCAAAATGGATCCATGATTTAGGCATAAAGAATGAGATTATAAATAAATTAGAGGAACATAGGATAGTTTATCTCTCAGACTTGTGAAGGAGAAAAAAATTTGTGACCAAAGAAGAACTAGAGATCATTACTGATCACAAAATAGAAAATTTTGATTATGTCAAATTAAAAAGCTTTTGTACAAACAAAACTAATGCCAACAAGATTAGAAGGGAAGCAACAAACTGGGAAAGCAATTTCACAGTTAAAGGTTCTAATAAAGGCCTCATTTCCAAAATATATAGAGAATTGACTCTAATTTATAAGAAATCAAACCATTCTCCAATTGATCAATGGTCAAAGGATATGAACAGACAATTTTCAGATGATGAAATTGAAACTATTTCCACTCATATGAAAGAGTGTTCCAAATCACTATTGATCAGAGAAAGGCAAATTAAGACAACTCTGAGATACCACTACATACCTATCAGATTGGCTAAGATGACAGGAAAAAATAATGATGAATGTTGGAGGGGATGTGGGAAAACTGGGACACTGAGGCATTGTTGAAGTTGTAAACGAATCCAACCATTCTGGAGAACAATTTGGAATTATGCCCCAAAAGTTATGAAACTGTGCATACCCTTTGATCTAGCAGTGCTACTACTGGGCTTATATCCCAAAGAGATCTTAAAGAAGGGAAAGGGACCTGTATGTGCCAAAATGTTTGTGGCAGCCCTGTTTGTAGTGGCTAGAAACTGGAAAATGAATGGATGCCCATCAATTGGATTACGGTTTGGTAAATTGTGGTATATGAATGTTATGGAACGTTATTGTTCTATAAGAAATGACTAGCAGGTGATTACAGAAAGGCCTGGAGAGACTTACATGAACTGATGCTGAGGGAAATGAGCAGAACCAGGAGATTATTATACACTTCAACAACAATATTGTATGAGGATGTATTCTGATGGAAGTGGATATCTTCGAGAATGAGAAGATCCTATTCAGTTCCAACTGATCAATGATGGACAGAATCCTGGGAAAAGAATATGGACTACTTGCATTCTTGTTTTTCTTCCCAGGTTATTTTTACCTTCTGTGTGCAACAAGAGAACTGTACGGTTCTGCATACATATATTGTATCTAGGATATACTATAACATATTTACCATATATAAGACTGCCTGCCATCTGGGGGGGTTGAGTGGAGGGAGGGAATGGAAAAGTCGGGACAGAAGTGAGTGCAAGGGATAATGTTGTAAAAAGTACCCATGCATATCTTCTGTCAATGAGAAATTACAATATATATACATATATGCATATAATTGGGAAATATTTAATAAAATTAATAGAGATATAAGCCAAAAAAGAAGATATTTTGGAACAACTTCAGAAAAGTTTGGTCTCAATTTGAAGGAAACTCCTTAAAAATAGTTTTAGTGAAATGTTAAAAGCATATAACTCCTTACAAAATAGATCTGATAAAATGAAAAAGAAGCCAACTCATTGAAAAACAGAATTTGTGAAATGGAAAATGCAACTCATTTAAAAATTCAATTGGCCAAATGCAAAAGGAGATAAATGTTAAATTAAGAAAATAATTCATTAAAAATTAGAATTGAACAAATGTAAGTGAATGACTCAATAAGACATTAAGAATCAGCAAACAAAACCAAAAAAAGAAAAAAAAATAGAAGAAAATGTAAAATGCCTCATTGGCAACACAACTGACCTGGTTCTACTCATTTCACTCGGCATCAGTTCATGTAAATCTCTCCAAGCCTTTCTGTAATCACCTGCTAGTCATTTCTTATAGGACAATAATGTTCCATAACATTCATATACCACAATTTACCCAACTGTTCTCCAATTGATGGACATCCATTCATTTTCCAGTTTCTAGCCACTACAAACAGGGCTGCCACAAGCATTTTGGCACATACAGGTCCCTTTCCCTTCTTTAAGATCTCTTTGGGATATAAGCCCAGTAGTAGCACTGCTAGATCAAAGGGTATGCACAGTTTGATAACTCTTGGGGCATAATTCCAAATTGCTCTCCAGAATGGTTGGATTTGTTTACAACTCCACCAACAATGCCTCAGTGTCCCAGTTTTCCCGCATCCGCCTCCAACATTCATCATTATTTTTTCCTGTCATCTTAGCCAATCTGAGAGGTGTGTAGTGGTACCTCAGAGTTGTCTTAATTTGCATTTCTCTGATCAATAGTGATTTAGAGCACTTTTTCATATGACTAGAAATGGTTTTAATTTATTCATCTAAAAATTGTCTGGAAATCCTTTGGAATGTCCATCTTTTCCCCTGAAAAATAATACTTGAATTATTTTTGGATGGTTGATTCTTGGCCTCAATCCAAGATCCTTTGCCTTTTAGAATATCATATCCCAGGCCCTTCAATTCTTTAATGTGAAAACTGTTCGGTCCTGGGTAATCCTGATTATAGTTCCATAATATTTGATTTTTTTTCTTGCTGCTTACAATATTTTCTCCATGATTTGATAATTTTGAAATTTTCCAACAATATTCCTTGGAATTTTCTTGGGATTTCTTTCAGGAAGTGATTGATGAATTTTTTCTATTTCTTTAATTTTTATTTATTTATTAATAAAATAAATATTAATTTCTAATAAAAGAAATTTATACCATTTCTATGTTGGAATCCTTATAAAGTGTAAAGTCATTAGAGTTGATAGAAACAATAATTATCTAATTTAGCATGGTTCAGTATGATTGATCTGATCTTACAAGGAGATGTTATGGGCCAGAAGAAACAAGGTACTAAGTGGAGCTGATAGAACTTGTGTTCACACCTTTAGAGAGCTCATATAAGCAAGAAGCTCTTAGGGACTCAGAGCACTCCTGGAGATTGAAAGCCAGGAGCACTCTGGGAGATACAGAAGCCCACAAGCCTCTCTTGGAGGCAAGACAGATTCATTCACTTCATCTCACACCACTGTGGTGGCTGGGCTCCTGCACTTCCCCCACTGAGACCAAAGCTGGTCTGAAAGGCTCTCCAGAAAGCTGCCCAGCCCCAGGCAAGGAGACAAGAGATTCATTCCATTTTCCACCTTTGTGCTGGCTGGAGGCTGAAGGACAAACCTTTGTATTTGGAGACATTCAAAGGGAGCTCTTGGAACCAAGCAGAGAGATAGGCCTCCAAGAAAACTAACCGGGTTATTTTGGAGGAAGCAATAAAAGATCTGAACTTTTAACACCTGGCTGCATTTGGAGTGATTATTACTTTTAGCTGAAACTAAGGCTGCTTCCAGAAAACCTCCCCAAGAAACCTGCTCCCATTATATTTTAAAGAAGAGAACACCCCATTTCTAGACATGAAAAATGCTCTAAATCATTATTGATTAGAGAAATTCAAATTAAGACAACTATAATATACCACTATATACCGCTCAGATTGGCTAAGTTGATAGAAAATGTTGGAGGGGATGTAGAACACTAGTACATTGTTGGTAGAGTTGTGAACTGATGCAACCATTCTGGAGAACGATGCCCAAAGGGCTATCAAACTGTGGATAGCCTTTGATCTAGCAGTGTCCTAACTGGGCCTCTATCCCAAGATCAAATAAAAAAGGAAAAGGATTCACATGTGGAAAAATGTTTATAGCAGCTCTTTTTGTATGGGTAAAAAAAAAAAGGAAACTGAATGGATGCTCATCAGCTGAAGAATAGCTGAATAAGTTGTTTTATATGAATGAAATGGAAAATTTTTATTGTATAAGAAACAATGAGCGGGATGGTTTCAGACAGGCCAGGAGAGATTTACGTGAACTGATGCAAAGTGAGTAGAACCAGGACAATATTGTACACAGCAATAGCAAGATTATATGATGATATATTCTGATGGACATTGTTCTTTTCAACAATAAGGTGATTCAGAACAGTTTCACTGGTCTTGTGATGAAGAGAGCCAGCTGCTCCCAGATAGAGGACTGTGGGAACTGAGTGTGGATCAAAACATAGTATTTTCACTCTTTTTATTGCTGTTTGCTTGCATTTTGTTTTCTTTCTAATTTTTTTCTTTTTGATCTGGTTTTTCTTGTGCAGCATGATAATTGTGGAAATATGTATAGAAGAATTGCAGATGTTCAACATATATTGGATTAGTTGCCATCTAGAGGAGTGAGTGCATGGGGGAAGGGAGGGAAAAATATTGGAACATAAAGTTTTACAAGGCAAAATGTTGAAAAATATCTATGCATATATTTTGAAAATAAACAGTTTTTTAAAACAAACACACAAACAAAGTATAATAGAAAGAACCCAACCAAAGAAACTCACTATAGAAATAGAGAAGAGCAGGATTCATCTTCAAAAGCTTTTTCTATCTCAAAGAGTAATGTTAAATGGCTCCTTGCCCAGAGAGAATTTATAGAAGAACTAAAAAAAAAAAATTAAAAAATCAAATGAGAGGAAATTGAGGAAAAACTAAAAAAATTCAAGAAAAAGAAGAAGATTATGAAAAAAGTCAACCAACTACAAAAAATTCAAAGGATTTAATGGAGATTTTAAAAGCAAAAATAACTCTTTGAAAATTAGAATTGGGTAAGGGGAAGCCAGTGAAGTTATATAGAGCTCAAGAAATAAAACAGAATATAAAGAATGAAATAATACAAAAGAATGTGAAACTTCTTTTTTTTTCCTTTTTAAATTTACTATTTATATTATAGAAATAATGGGAAATAACATGCAGAACAATAATTTATGTTTTAATATCAATTGCCTTGAGGTTATCAGTTAAATGATAAAGTCAGAAGCCAGATTGTAGAGAATTTTGAAGAGAAGTGGCTCTCAATGAATATATTGAGCTTTGAATGCCAAACATGATTTTATATATGATCCTGGAAGTGATAGTCACAGCAGTCTATTGAATAGAAGGATAACATGGTTTGTCATGTGTTTTTTTTCTAATTTTTAAATTTTGTTTTTATTAAAATAAAGCTTTTGATTTTCAAAATATATACATGGGTAATTTTTGACATTCACCCCAACAAAATCCTGTGTTCTATTTTTTTCCCTCCCTTCTTTTACCTCCTCCCCCAATGGGCAAGTGATCCAATATATGTTGAATATGTGCAATTCTTCTATACATATTTCCACAATTATCATGCTGTTCCAGAAAAATCAGATCAAAAAGGGGAAAAAATGAGAAAGAAAACAAAATGCAAGCAAACAACAAGTAAAGGAGTTAACATACTATGTTGTGGTCCACACTCAGTTCCCACAGTCCTCTCTCTGAGTGCAGATGGCTTTTTTCATCACAAGACCATTAGAACTGGTCTAAATCACCTCATTGTTGACAAGAGCCATGTCCATCAGAATTGATCCTCATTTCACTCAGCATCAGTTCATGTAAGTCTCTCCAGGCCCCTCCAAAATCATCCTGCTGATCGTTTCTTATAGAACATAATAATCCATAACATTCATATACTTATAACTTATTCAGTCATTCTCCTGATAGGCATCCATATGACTAGAAATGTTATTAATTTCTTCATCAGAAAATTGCCTTTTCATATCCTTTGACCATTTATCAGTTGGGGAATGGCTTGAATTCTTATAAATTCTTCTTCTCCAAATTTTTCTACAATCTGACTTGACTTCATCATTCAACTGAGAAGCTCAAGGCAAATTGATATTAAAACAATTTATTACTTTGCATGTTATTTCCCATTATTTCTATAATATAAATAGTAAATTTTAAATAAATTTGTCTCAATTCTCTATATATTTTAGAAATGAGGTCTTTATCAGAACTCTTAAATCAAAAATGTTTCCTCAGTTTATTACTTCTCTTCTAATTTTGTCTGCATTGGTTTTGTTTGTACAAAAGTTTTTTAACTTAATATAATCAAAATTATCCATTTTGCATTCAATAATGCACTTCAGTTCTTCTTTGGCCACAAATCCTTCCCTCTCCACAGATCTGAGAGGTAAACTATTCTTTGTTTTTCTAATTTGCTTATAATATCACTCTTTATGTTTAAATCATGAACCCAATTTGATCTTATTTTTGTATAGGGTGTTAGATATGGGTCAATCCCTAGTTTTTATCATACTAATTTCCAATTTTCCCAGCAGTTTTTGTCACATATTGATTTCTTATCTCAAAAGCTGGGGTCTTTGGGTTTGTCAAACATTAGATTACTGAAACATCTTATAAGGAAAAAATTAGATCTGGAGAACAGTTCAAGAAGAGAAAACATAAGAATAATTGGACTGCCTGAAAATTTTGCAAGCAACAATAAAAAACAATTCAAACATGCTGGAGCTACAATTAAAATTGTACAGGGCTTATCAGTAGTCACAATAAAAGATTGCAGGACCTGAAATCATATATACTGACAATCAAAAGAACAAAAAATATTATATCCAACAAAATTATTCATAATATTGCATGAAAAAATGGACATTCAATGAACTTGCAGATTTTCAAGACTTCATTGAAACCAAATCCAAACTGAATAAAAAATTTAACATACAAAAGTCAATATCCAAGATCAATATCAAATTATTTAACATGTTAGCTTAATGTTATGGCAGTTAATATGGACAAATTTTTAATGTTTTTTTTAACATGGAAATGTAAACCATATGTTGAAGATTGACATCAGTAATTGGGCAGCTAAAGAGAAAGATTTATACAAATGAGGTGTGGAAGAAGAATAGCTAGAGAATCATTAGAGTGGGAGGAGGGCTTGTAGTTCTGAAAACCTATTCACATCAGGAATGGGTTAAATAGACAGCACTACATATATACCATGAAAGGCATGGCCCCCTCCAAAATCTATAAAGAAATAAGGGGGAGAGATGGACGAAGGGGAAAGCCAAGGATAGGGGAAGAAGACAAGGGAGGAATCCATGGGTGGGAGAAGGTTAGGTAATAATGCAAATTAAGAAGCAGAATGACAGAAGAGTTAGCAGGGATAGGAATGAAGAGATATTCACAACTACTACAGCAAGGATCAGAAGTATAAAGTCAAAGTTAAAGATTCAATCAAGAAAAAATTTCCATTGTATCTCAGCCATAGTAATACTGTTTTAAATGCATGTTTACATATGAGTAAATACTTGTATATATAAGTGTGTCTGAGTATATGTACATATGTAGATATATATACATATAGATATCGATAGATGTACATGTCTATATATATATATATGTGTGTGTGTGTGTGTGTGTGTGTCTGTGAATTTATATATATTTATGTGTGTATGTGTGTGTACATGTGTGCATGTATATATTTATTAAATATATATATGTTTAACTATAGCCTGCTTGGGAGAGGTGGGGGAGATGAAAGGGGTCCCACTGATTCTGGAAATTTCTCAGGCTCTAAACAACTCTCATTCACTATCTTTTAAGGTCCCTCCCAATGCTGTTAGGTGGTCTTGATTTGGAAATTCCACACAACTAAGACAAAACTTAATCTAATTGACCATGCAGTTCTGATATATTGACTTCTATGTGCATTACAAGTTCTGAATTCAGTTCCTACTAAGTTGCCCTACAACCTCTATGATGCTACATTCCATGTTCTCTCCCACCTCCAAACTTATTCTCTAGAAGGATACTCAAAGCTCAGGTGTTGTGAATTCTAAACCAGCTATTCTCAGGAATAGACCATCCTGTTCTAATTATCAGTCATAATTCAGTTTTCCTGAATTCACATCACAGACACTATTCTAAGGAACATCACAGTCCTGACATTTTCTGTTCTAAGGCCTCCCCCTGCTGTTATCAAGTAAATCCCCCCTTTTATGACATCAAAGTAGGTATTTTGTTGTTTAGTTGTTTCAATCATAGCTGTTTCTTTTTAACTCCTATTTGGGATTTTCTTGGTGAAGATGCTGGAGTGGTTTGTCATTTCCTTCTATAAGCTTATTTTACAAATGAGGAAATGGATGCAAAAGGGGGAGGAAATGACTTTCCCAGGGTCACATAGTTGTAAGTATCTGAGTTCATATTTAAACTCAGGTTTTCCTGTGCTCTATCCTCTGTGCCATTTATTTGCTCCCAAAGTAGACACATTATTCTTTTAAAACTTATATATAATATAAGTTTTGATATTTTATTTTTTCCAAAAATATAATATAATTACATTATAATTATGTTTTTTTATATGAGGTTTATTTTTTTTTAAGTATCAACCATGGGCTAAGCATTATTGAAATTAATTATCTCTCACACAAAAAAATTTAAAATAAGAATTGGCCAATATTTTGGCCCACTAAGAAAATATATTAAAATAAATCCTTATCATTTGTGATATTTTCCATTTTAAGGTCTTTTCCAGAACTGAGGATTCATGCTGCCAGACCCTTTCCAGCTATTTCCTATAATAATAGCTTTTAGGACAACTTCAGATCTGACCTTTTATGTTTCTCTGGGCTAATATCTCTACTTCTTAAAGCATGGTGACTGGTCTAATATGTATTAAATTCAAATAAATCATTAATATCATAGGCAAAATCCTTTCTTTTGTTTTTCTTTATAAATTACCTAGAACCAGCCACTATTTTGGCCCACTAATCATATGTATAAATTTAATCCTTTCCATTTATGAGATTTTACATTCTACAACCACTTCCAGAACAGATGATTTATTTTCTCAAAGTCCTCCTAGCTATCACATTTTGTGGTTTTCAGAGCATTCCAAGATGTGCCCTTTTATGTCCTAAGGGTTCTCCTTGTTTTATATCCCTTCTTCTCATTGTTCTCCTAATTCTCACATTGTCTTTTTCATGGCTACTCCCAGGCCTGACATTCTGTCTGTGCAAATGCCACAGTTGGGGATTTTGCCATATTTGTGTTTACTCTCTTGCTTGTTTTTTATAATAGGCTGTGTGTATCTAGTGAGATTACTATCTCTCTCCTGAGGTCTGACTCCAATACCCTACCTCCCTGGGGCTGAGATTGCCATTAAACAGTTTACTCTCTCTTCCTATTGATTATGCTCCAGGGTTTCCAGGTCTACTTCAAAGTCTATTACCTTAATCTCTTATCAGGATTGGGGAAATACTTTCTAACTTTGGAATTCCTAACACTAATGCCTCTTTCTTTCCTAAAGAAACCTCAATTTCTCCCAATGAACATGGGAACAAAAAAGAACTGGTGTTTCATTTAGATATAATCCCCCATTTGCAGGGACACTATTTTCTACTACAGATATTTTAAAAGGTCTTCCTTTTTCTTTTTGCTATAAAAGTAACTGAACTAGACCAGATGTGGGTTCTGTCAATGATCCTTGTGCTCCTGATATAGTCATGTGGCCAGGTTGGGAGAACAAAGATGAAGAATCACAATGAGGTATTCTCCCTGCCAAAAAGTACCTTTATTAATGAGTCTCAGACAAAATCCAATTATGATTTTGCGCTATGCTTTGGGAAGGGGCCATTTTTATAGATAGAATGAGGAGGGAGAAACCAGGTGAGTCGTTTTGACAAATATTTGGGGAGATATTTTGCTTGAAGGATAAGATCAAGGAAGAGTAGGGGGAGATCACTGATACTTGAAGCACAAAAACAAAGTTTGGAAAAAACAAAGTCAGGGGAAATTTGGAAAAAAACAAAGTAAATTTGAGAAAACAAAGTAAGGAGAAATTTGGAAAAATAAAGTCAGGGAAGATTTGGAAAAACAAAGTCAAGGGAGATTTGAGGGAACAATCTCAGAATGAATTAAGGAATTTTGGTCTTAGGTAGAGAGCATGCTGCTTGAGTTCTCATTATTCTCATTTCATTTACATTTCCAGCACTGACTTCATGCCTCCCACAGGGGACAGGCATAATCAGGATGTCATGGTCTTACAAGGGGTGGGCAACTCTCTATGCCACATTCTCATTCTCCTTTTTCAAACAGCCTGCCTGGAGGAAAGGAAGTATATACTGTCTGGGCCGCCTCAGCAGGAACTTTGATGACAAGTATCACCTGATAAGTACTCACTATAGCACTCCAGAGCCACCTGATAGCTGTAAATTCCTTAATACCCCTGTCTCAGTGGTTTGGGACGCTACCCATAGATATCTTTGGGCCTTCTATAGTGTCTCTGAGGATTGGCCAATCCCAGAAAAAACCCTACCTTTAACTTGGTCCCTAATCTCTCTATGGTCTTTCTCTTATTACATTCACAGTTAAAATTTGACTACAGTTGGTCAAACTATAAGTTGGAACCTAATTACATACTTTTTGTTTGTTTTTTAATTTCTTCTCCTCTGGATTCTGGCCTATTCTTTCTCTGTGGCAATAATCTCAGAATCTTTTGGCTCTTCTAGACTGGGACTGGACTTTAGCCTTTGCAGTCCCTCCCAGCCCATGTCTATCATCTCTTCTACTGTTCTTGTTTCCTTTCCAATGTATACTAGACATCCTCTTGGCCCTCTTGGCCCTCATAGGAATGTCAGAAAGGCCTTGCCTCTCTTATCTATATTTATGTATATTTTGAGAATTACCAAATCTCAGAAGATTTATAATCTTTCCAGAAGTCTGGCTGAAGCTGAGAACAGCTTTCCTCCTAGTATTTGATCCCTGGACCAGCAACAACAATCCTTGGCTGCCTTGACTTTAAATCGATGAACCTTGGATATTCTCACTGCAGCCCAAGGTGGTACCTATGCTTTCTTTGGAAAAGAATATATATATATATATATATATATATTTTTTTATCAACTCTGTCATTATCCAGCCTATTGCTGTTGCTTCTGAGATGAATGCCAAACACTTACTTAATAATTCTAGTTTCTTTACCCTCTTCCACCTCTTGATCTACCTGAATAATACCTTTCTTAACACCCCTAATTATCCCCTTGTGTATTCTGCTTGAATGGGATCAGGTGAACATTTCTCAAAAAATGTATGAGATATAGAGGGTCAGACCCTAGGCCTAAATTTCAGGAAGTCATGTGATCCCTATTCTCAGAGGGCTGTAGGGCAGAAAAGGTCAGACCCTAGGTCTAAGCTTCAAGAAGTTATGGGACCCACATGAAGTAGACCAGCATTGCTGACCATTGGTCAATGGCCACTTCGTTTTTAGTCCATCCATTGAATTCAAGTCTTTTTGCTATTAATTCTTTTTTTTTTTTTTTTTTACAGTAGGTCATATTTGTTTTATTTGAGCACACATTGCTCCAAGATCCCTTAAACTCCAAATAAAAGGGGCAGCACAGATAACTTTTAAAAATCAAAACAAAACACTGGATCACAGGTGAATGCTGAATAGAAGTAAAAAAAATGGATACATGTTCTAAAGAGAGGATTGCTTCTTATGGGAATTAAATAATCACTATAGAACTTAGCGAAGGAGAACAAAGGGTTAAAACACAAGGATTGGTTTTGGCATCCCCAAAAGCACACCAATAAGACTAATACAAATTACAGGTTGACTGCTTTTTTTCCCTTTTTTAACAGTAACCATTTAAAAAATTGTGTCATTTGTATCTACCATGCATCATATTATGTTGAATTTGCCCCTTTACATTCTAATGATCAAGAGAGCAAAAATGATTAGTGACTAGAGTTTCATAAACTTTTTTTACAATTATTATGGACCTAAAGAGGAAGATGGACTGGAAAAGTTACTTCTTGTTATCTACTTTTATTTATTTTTGTGAATGTAAGAACATCCTTCAATTTTAAGATGTTGCCTTCTTTTGCTTTTGTATAGTTTATTATGAGAGAAGGCAGTGTGTCTTTAAATCCTGCCTTACATGCATCCTGACTGTTTGATCATGGGCAGGCCACTAAGTCTCTAGTACTCCTAAGAATTCTCTAAGACTGTAAATTAGGTTTGTGTCACAGATCTATGTCAATGAAAGGAATTTCTACACTGGGATTTCCCTATGCGGATTAAATTATGGATCCAAACCAAAAAAGAAACAAACAAAAAAACTTGTCAAGCATGCTTGTGTATGTTTATACACACATGTTGAAGGAACTTAATTGAGCTTACCTTCATATCCTCTTTTCTAGCAGTTATTTTAAATGTTTGAATGTGGGGTCCCAAAATATTGTGGCTCAGATTAAATTTTTTCCTGAATGTAAATTTTGAACAAATTGGTCTCTTAGAAAATGTTACAAATAAATTTCACTGAATAGGTTTTTCAAAGCTCTTAACAAAACAGTTTAAACTTCTACATAATCAGAAACCCCTGGAGACATTATAGCTTCACATGCAAATATGAAGGAACTGTTAACATGCATTATTTAATTAATCATTAAAATTTATTTGGGAAATTTTAAGCTAGGAAACCATAAAATTTCAGAACATTTTAAAGTAGTATTGGGACAGTTTTGAGCCATGTTAATTTAATGTAGAAATATTAACTATTTTAATACAACAACAAATAATTATCATGCCACCTATAGTGCTATCACCAAGTTGAATATAGATGTTTCTACTATTGCTTTATGAAAATTACAGTGCATGTGCATTAACTGATCTGACAAATATCAATGGTTATTTGGTTGGCTGTTTTTAAGCACACCAAAATAATCTATCCCATTTTATGACCTTAAATGAGTGGATAAATTTCAGATGCACAATGATTCACCATTCTCCTCCCCACCCCCATAAATACTACACAAATGAAACCATTTGTGAGAAAAAGAAATGCAAAAAAGCATTTGAAGCCAGTCAGCAGGTTAATGCTCTTGTAACTTTAAAACAGCTAAATAACCATGGTTTTTTTTTTAAAGTTCATTTACAAAAATAAATAAGTTTGTTTTCAGTCTAAGACTTTAGGTACCAAATTGCAGCTGAGTTTAGACTTGATGGCCAAGTTGCTAAGATATGAAAAACATAGTTGATAATGTATCTGCTACCAGAACCATACCAGTGTGGTCAGAGGCTGTGAAACTGTATAGTCTCAAAATAGATCACCCACCTTTCCAATAAAATCATGGGCTCTTTTTTTTTTTAATTTTTATTTAATAATTACTTTATATTGACACTCGTTTCTGTTCCGATTTTTTTTCCCTCCCTCCCTCCACCCCCTCCCCTAGATGGCAAGCAGTCCTTTATATGTTGGATATGTTGCAGTATATCCTAGATATAATATATGTTTGCAGAACCGAACAGTTCTCTTGTTGCATAGGGAGAATTGGATTCAGAAGGTAGAAATAACCCGGGAAGAAAAACAAAAATGCAGATAGTTCACATTCGTTTATCATGGGCTCTTTTGACATAGGAATTCACTCAAGCTGTTGCCATATACCTTTAGTCCCCAAACTTCTGCCAAACCTTTATCACTCTGTCTATTATTACTAATACTACCAATAATCATAATACATTCAAAGGAATAAAATGTCACCTCCATGAGAAACACTGGTCAGTTACATTAGGGCTGAGAAATCCAGCAGCTTTGGGGAAATAAGTCACCCATTTGGGTATACATTTTTGCTATTCATTCCCTGTTTCCGGCCCAGGGGCCCCATATCATGCTGGGAGATTGTAGCTGAGAGGCTCTGTGTTTCCGCTCAGCAGGTGTGCTTGGATTTCTCCTTGCAAGGCCTGAATAAATGCTTCCTGTTTGTATCTGAAGATGTCTCTGAATAGTCAATTTGGGTAAAGAGGTCTATCACCCCATCCCACAAATGTTCCATTTGCTGACCTGCAGGCCCCTTTTACTTAATTAGTTTATTTCTCTTATTTCCTTCAGACTCTTCCAGGTCAAGATATGCCCATCCTGTATTCCCGACCCCACTCCCTCATCCTTATCTATCCCCTTTGTCCCAGTCCTCTCTGAAGACTAATTTAGCATCTCCAAGCAACCCAAGTACCTTAATCAACCTCTATGATGTCAGTGACATAGGCAAAACTCTTTATTCACTTCCTTTGTCACAATCATCTTTGAAGACTGACCATTTAGCACCTTCAAGCAACCCAGACTATTTTCTTAAGAATGCACATCCTTTATTTTCCCAACTTCTTTTCCCAAAGCCTATGTAATCTCCCCCTTCCCAAAAGCATGTAGCAAAAATCATTCTTAGATTTTGCCCATGGCAAATCTTTTTTTTTTTTTTGGGCAGAGGGAATGCCTCATTGTGATTTTTTATAATTTTCACACTTCATCTTTGTTCTCCCAAATCTCATGATTTGACCACATCAATATTTTCTTCTAAGGGTTTTCCTACTTTTCTCATTCCACGATTACTCCTAGGTATTAAATTCTGCTTGCTGAAAATCCCACTGCTTTAGATAATTTCCGTGTTCAACCTTTGAATTTATTTTCATTATTTTCACTAGTTTGAAAATTTCTAGTAACTTCAATACAGAGCTTCTAAGGTATCCTCCTGTCCAGGATTTTTGATTTGACATTTTCTTTAAGCTCAAAAATTCAAGTTTCTAAGTGTTCTCTTGTACTGGTGCGTCCATGTACACTATTCTAGATTGCCAGGGCCATACAAACCAATCTTCAGGATATCTCCAGATACACATGAAGATGAGCCGATCTTAAAGTGCAAAACAACCTTTCTTTATTGGTAATCTCAGCAGGAGTTAGCAGGAAGCAAGAGCAAGAGAGTGCAAGAGCAAGTGTATGCCTGTCTCTGCTTCTCTGCCTCTCTCTGAATCCTTGCCTATGTACTCAAAGATGATTATATTTACTCTCCTCTGGAATTACCCAATACCCAGCCCACTCAGCACTGTGTAGATGGATCCGAAGAAAGGATACACCTGAAGTTAGTGCTGAGTCCTAAGAGGAGATCTAGCAAGAGAACACACCCCTTGTAATCTCAAGGAACCTTTAACACCTGTAAGACATAACCTCCTGCCTCAGAGGCCAAGCCTGTTTTTACCTCCTGGGCCTGCCCTACCAGCTGACATGGCATACATGGCATTCTCACAGAGCAATGTCCCTAACATTCTCCCAGATCTGTCCTGGCTTCTCTGTCCTATCCAAATTCTGACATTCAGACTTTTGTTCTAACTAGTAAATCTGTATTCTATATTCCCTGCAATTTTCAAAATTCTTTCCTCCCACCTCCAATACTATTACTAAATGTTATTTTATTTATTTATTTATTTATTTTTGCCAAATGTTATTTTGAAGGCCAGACATGCTGGATTCTGAAGAGACTACAGGTTGTTATAAGTTTTCTATTTTTGTTTTTTTTCCTTATTGTTTTCAGGTAAATGAAGTACTATATCACTACTTTATAAGACTATCTGAACATTTGAAGCCCTCAGTTCTCATTGAAAGCATCACTGCTGTGCTGATATAAATTATATGAATGATTAAACTCTTCCCCCAAATATAATAGCTCTTTGTTTTTTAAAATTATCTGGTCCTTCCCTGTACTTTGGTTTACTGAGCACATAAACGAAGTACTCTCTGTGTTGCAGGGCTGGTGATTTACCATTTCCTGGCACCCTTGACTCTGCCTTCAAGGTCCCTCTGACTTCTGACATTCTATGTTTTAAAGGTTAGGATCATTTGAATGCCCCTAGTTCACTTATTTCTGCCATTTTCTGCTCTGCATAGGATATGGATCCTATGTGACTTACTCTATTTCCCTGTGTGGAAGAAGCTATTATGAGATAATTCCCAGACTAAGTATCTCCTATCTTCTGGTTAAATGTGAGCTCCCCTGGAGAATTTGTCTTTTTCCTTTTCTAACTATATCCTCTCCCAAGTCTATTTCATATTTACAATTTCTGGTGTCTATTGTATCCATTCATTTTGTCTGTAACCCCTTCCTCTAAATAAATCTACTTTTTGTCAAAGATAATTTGTCTTTGTGAATTTGTCATATGTTTATTTTGAACTAGGTATTGCTCTCCCAGCCACATCACTACCACTCCTGACTTCTCTGTCCCAGTGTCCCACTGACTCTGGAAATTTCTTTTCTCAAGCTTTGGACATCTTTCATTCTAAGGTCCCTTCCAATGCTATTACAACATATCCTAATGGACCATTTTGGTTTGGAAATTCCATAATTATGGGATGAAGCTATTAGGAGAAATTGTAGCAATAACCCTAAGGCCACCTAGCCTTGGGAATGATATACTTAAAAATGATCTATCTCTTTCCTTAGCTTATAGGGGGGATGTAGCAATAACCCTAAGGTCCCCTGGACTTGGGAGTGGGGTTCTTCCAT
Organism: Antechinus flavipes; assembly: GCF_016432865.1. NCBI lineage: Eukaryota > Metazoa > Chordata > Mammalia > Dasyuromorphia > Dasyuridae > Antechinus > Antechinus flavipes. Next base: position 12,517,234 of record NC_067404.1, read on the forward strand.
AAATATTGCTGGATGTCAAATAACAATCTGTTGGTCAGTGATACAAAGTTTCTGAGGCAATAATGATGCACATACCAGACTACCCTTCAACACCATCTCTAAGCCTTAAAATTAGCATATCAGTGACATGAAACATGAATCTTACTTTTTCTATAAATTTTTCTTCTTGCTCCTGGTTCTTTGCTAAATTCTTTTTGGAACTTAGCCTGTGTTAAGTGACATTACAATTATAATAAATTTTGCTCCTTGACTTAGAGATGGGTCCAAACCTGCAAATTCTTTTGAAACATCTCATGACACCAATCTGGAATCTCATCCTTTTTGGGGTTTCCTTTGAACCTCAACAATGCAGATTAAACAATACTTGTTCTAAGTGATTTCCCACTTCTGATATTCTGACTTCTAGGAACATTCTAAGTTTTTTCATTTAAAACTCACATTGCCCTATCACTTCTATAGGCTATATTCCAAGGTCTCTTTTACTTCCAAGCTTGTCCTCTAAAGGGATTCTTAAAACAAAACTGGTATCCTTTCAAAATCTGTGTCTATGACATCTTATTTTTTCTAAATATATACTATTTGAATCATTGTGATTTTTATTACTATCGAGAGTAATAATTATTAATGAAAAAAATTCATTTAATTGCATTGCTATGGTGTACCTGATAGGGTCAGGGTAGCAATTCCTAGTTTGAAATAAACATGTAAAAAAATTGCATGGCAAAAGGCAGGTTTATTTAGGGAAAGAGGTTACAGACAAAAATAAGAGGTAAAATAGGCACCAGGATTGGCAAATATGAAATACAGCTGGGAGAACATATAGTTAGACTAACCAGAGTTAGCTAGACTAAGGTGAAATGTACCATTAGAGGAAAGGCACTATGAGGTGGGAGAGAGTAATCTCATAGTGGAATTAGTCCTGAAAAAAATTTAGCAAATATCTTCATCACAATTTTTATAGGGGAAATATAGCCTTGGGGGCTTCCCAGGTGCAACTGAAACTCAAGAGAGAGGATCAAGGAGGAGAGGAAATGACAAGGAGCTCAAAGGTGGGGGAATAAAGGAACCAGATGGAATGCACCTGACAGACCTGGTCCCAGACCTGAATAAAGATATATAATCAATATCTCAAAAGATTGTTTAAAGATACCCAGAAGTTGAGGGATGGACAATAGGGGTTGATAAAATTTCCTTTCTCATAATCACTCTATACAATCAAGATAGTTTGGGAATTATCTGATAATTATTATCTGATAATAGCTTCTTCCTGACCAGGGAAGAAAGTAAGTCACCATCATGCCTTTTTATAGGTATTAAAAAAACAAATAGCACTTTCATTAAACTCTTTAATTGTACAGTTTGGGATGTGAAATTTCTTTTTATATAGGCTAAACTATATGAAACTGGAATAATTTTTTTCTCATATATTTCATCTCTAATTTGGAAAATTTGACAAAAATTGGCCAATATTTTGGCCCATTAAGAATAAAAAATGATATGAATTCTTACTATTTTGGAAGTTTCCCATTAACAGGCTTCTGATAGAACTGAGGATTTATATTGACAGATTATTTTTCCAGCCTGTAATCATTTCTTTTAGGACACTCTACATTCTCACTTTCTGTGTTCCAAGAGATTGCTTTGTTCTAATATTTTTACTTCTAAACACTAATTCTCTCATTCTCTCCTCCTTGGCTACAACAAATACTGATATTACCTGTGGTAAAATCACACTGCTTCTGACTATTTCCATTCTCGGCCCTTAAACATCTCTCACTCTCTCTGTTCTAGTCCCTTCCAATAGTGACATTCTAGCTTTTAAAACTTCAACCTGGTCTGGATACTGGATTTGTCATTTCTTCAAGCTCAAACAAAAAATGTGACCTCCAACTATAGGACTCGAGAGAAGCAGAAAAAGAACTCTTGAGAACTGTATTTCTGTTATGGACATACATAAAGAGTGCATGTATAATTTGATTTTACTGATATAATATAAAACAAGGAAAGCAGAAATGGAAAGGGAATAGTATCAGAAAAAGGGAAAAGGGGAGATAAAATGAGGGAAACTACATCCCACAAAGAGGCTAAGGAAACCTATCATATCTGAGGGAATTTAGGAAGGAGGAGGAACATTGTGTCAATCTTACTCTCATCAGAGTTGGCTCAAAGAGAAAGTAATTGACATATTTGGTTTACAGAGAAACTTCTCTCACCTCATTAAAAAGTGGGAGAGGAAAAGGGAAAAGGAAAAGAGTAATAAAGGAAATGTATAAGAAAGGGGAAGGGATTCAAAAGGGGTAGGAGGGATTCTAAAGAGGGAGAGATGCTTGAGGCAAGTGGTGCCCATAAGTTTAATACTGGGGAGGGGAGTAAAAAGGGTAAGAAAAAGAAAAGTATATCTGAGAATAATAAGATGGCAGGAAATACAGAATTAGAAATTTTAACCGTAAATGTGAATGGGATGTACTCTCTCCCATAAAACAGAAACAGAGGGCAGACTGGATCAAAAGCCAGAATCCTACAATATGTTGCTTACAGGAAACACATTTAAAGCAGGGAGATACATACAGAGTAAAGGTAAAAAGGCTGGAGCAGAATCTATTATGCTTCAGGTGAAGTCAAAAGAGCAGGGGTAGCCATCCTTATCTCAGATCAAGAAAATGCAAAAACTGATCTAATCAAAAGAGATAAGGAAGGAAATTATATCTTGTTAAAGGGTAATATAGACAATGAAGCAATATCAATACTAAACATATATGCACCAAGTAGTATAGCATCTAAGTTCCTAAAGGAGAAGTCAATAGAGTTGCAAGAAGAAATAGACAGCAAAACTATAATAGTGGGAGATCTCAACCTTACACTCTCAGAACTAGATAAACCACAAAACAAATAAGAAAGAAGTTAAAGAGGTAAATAGAATATTAAAAGAGTTAAGTATGATAGATCTTTGAAAAAAACTGAATGGAGACAGAAAGGAGTACACTTTCTTCTCAGCAGTTCATGGAACCTATAAAAAAATTGACCATATATTGGGACATAAAGACCTCAAAATTAAATGCAGAAAGGCAGAAATAGTAAATACATTCTTTTCAGATTACAATGCAATAAAAACTACATTCAGCAAAAAGTAGGGGCAAATAAATCAAAAAGTAAGTGGAAACTAAATAATCTCATCCTAAAGAATGATTGGGTGAAACAGCAAATCATAGACACAATAATTTCACCCAAGAGAATGACAACAATGAGACAACATACCAAAATTTGTGGGATGTAGCCAAAGCGGCAATAAGGGGAAATTTTTTATCTTTAGAGGCTTACTTGAATAAAATGGAGAAAGAGAAGATTAATGAATTGGGCTTGCATCATAAAAAGCTAGAAAAAGACCAAATTAAAACCCCCAAATCAAATACTAAACTTGACATTCTAAAATTAAAAAGAGAAATTGATGAAATTGAAAGTAAAAAAAAAAAACTATCGAATAAATAAATAAAACTAAGAGTTGGTTTTATATATAAAAAAAAAGGAAAATCAAATTGTTAGTCTAAAAAATGAAAAGAGAGAACTTTCCACTAATGCCCAACTTTATGCCAATAAATTTGATAACCTAAGTGAAATGGATGACTACCTTCAAATATATAGGCTGCACAGATTAACAGAAGAGGAAGTAAATTGCTTAAATAGTCCCATTTTAGAAAAAGAAATAGACAAGTTATTAATCAACTCCCTAAGAAAAAATTCCCAGGACCAGATGGATTTACATGTGAATTCTACCAAACAGTTAAAGAACAATTCACTCCAATCTTATATAAACTATTTGAAAAAATAGGGAAAGAAGGATTCCTACCAAATTCCTTTTATGAGACAGACATGGTACTGATACCTAAACCAGGTAGGTTGAAAACAGAGAAAGAAAATTATAGCCCCAATCTCCCTAATGAATCTTAATGCTAAAATCTTAAATAAAATATTAGCAAAAAGATTACAAAAAATCATCCCCATGATACACCATGACCAAGTAGGAGTTATAGCAGGATGCAGGGCTGGTTCAATATTAGGAAAATTATTAACATAATTGACTATATGAATAACCAAATTAACAAAAAACATATGATCATCTCAATAGATGCAGAAAAAAACATTTGATAAAATCCAACATCCTTTCCTATTAAAAACACTTGAGAGTATAGGAATAAATGGACTTTTCCTTAAAATATCAGTAGCATTTATTTAAAACCATCAGTGACCATCATATGTAATGGGGATAAACTGGAACCATTCCCAATAAGATCAGCAGTGAAACAAGGTTGCCCACTATCACCATTATTATTCAACATTGCTTCAGCAATACAGTTGAGAGAGAGATTAAAGGAATTAGAGTAGGTAATGAGTAAACTAAATTATTACTCTTTGCAGGTGATGTGATGGTATACTTAGAGAACCCCAGAGATACTACTAAAAAGATATTAGAAATAATCCACACCTTTAGCAAAGTTGCAAGATACAAAATAAATCCACATAAGTCATCATCATTCTTATATATCACTAACAAAATCCAACAGTTAGAGTTACAAAGAGAAATTCCATTTAAAGTAACTGCCGATTGTATAAAATATTTGGGAATCTATCTGCCAAGGGAAAGTCAGAAACTACATGAGCAAAACTACAAAACACTTTCCACACAAATTAAGTCTGATCTAACCAAATGCAAAAATATTAAATGCTCTTGGACTGGGCAAGCAAATATAATAAAGATGACAATACTACCTAATCTAATCTATTTATTTAGCGCTATACCAATCAGACTCCCAAAAAACTATTTTAATGACCTAAAAAAAATAACAACAAAGTTCATATGGAAAAACAAAAGGTCAAGACTTTCAAGTGAACTAATGAAAAAATCAAATGAAGGGGGCCTACCTGTATTAGATCTAAAACTATATTTATAAAGCAGCAGTTACCAAAACCATTTGATAATGGCTAAGAAACAGACTAATTGATCAGTGGAATAGGTTTGGTTCAAAGGACAAAATAGTCAATAACTTTAATAATCTAGTGTTTAACAAACCCAAAGACCCCAGATTATGGGATAAGAATTCACTGTTTGACAAAAAACTTCTGGGAAAATTGGAAAGTAGTAAGGCAGAAACTAGGCATTGTCGCACACTTAACACCGTACACCAAGATAAGGTCAAAATGGGTTCATGATCTAGGCATAAAGAATGAGATTATAAATAAATTAGAAGAATATAGGATTGTTTACCTCTCAGAGTTGTGGAGTAAGAAATAATTTATGACCAAAGAAGAACTAGAGATCATTATTGATCACAAAATAGAAAATTTTTATTATATCAAATTGAAAAGCTTTTGTACAAACAAAACGAATGGAGACATGATTAGAAGGGAAACAGAAAACTGGGAAAATATTTTTAAATTAAGGTTCTGGTAAAGGCCTCATTTCCAAAATATCTAGAGAATTGACTCTTAAGAAATCAAGCCATTCTCTAATTGATAAATGGTCAAAGGTTATGAACAGACAATTTTCAGATGAAGAAATTGAAACTATTTCTAGCCATATGAAAAGATGCCCCAAGTCATTATTAATTAGAGAAATGAAAATTAAGACAATTCTGAGATACTACTACATACCTATCAGACTGGCTAGGATGACACGAAAAGATAATGCTGAATGTTGGAGGGGATGTGGGAAAACTAGGACACTGATACATTGTTGGTGGAATTGTGAATACATCCAACCATTCTGGAGAGCGATTTGGAACTATGCTCAAAAAGTCATCAGACTATACATACCCTTTGATCCAGCAGTGTTACTACTGGGCTTATATCCCAAAGAGATATTAACAAAGGGAAAGGGACCCATATGTGCCAAAATGTTTGTAGCAGTCCTTTTTTCATAGTGGCAAGAAACCGGAAACAGAGTGAATGCCCATCAGTTGGAGAATGGTTGAACAAATTGTGGTATATGAATATTATGGAATATTATTGCTCTGTAAGAAATGATCAGCAGGATGATTTCAGAAAGGCTTGGAGAAACTTACATGAACTAATACTGAGTGAAATGAGCAGGACCAGGAGATCATTCTACATGGCAACAAGAAGACTATACAATGATCAATTCTGATGGATGTGGCTCTTTTCAACAATGAAATGAACCAAATCAGTTCCATTTGTTCAATAGTGAATAGACCCAGTGAAAGAACTCTGGGAAATGAGTGTGAACCACTAACCACTACATAGCATTTCCAATCCCTCTTTTTTTGTCTGCATTTTTGATTTCCTTCACAGGTTAAGTGTACATTATTTCAAAGTTTGATTCTTCCTGAGTAAGAACATAACTGTATGTGTGTGTGTGTGTGTGTGTGTGTGTGTGTGTGTGTGTAGTAGTTAACATATACTTTAATGTATTTAACATGTATTGGTCTACCTGCCATCTGGGGGAGAGGATGAGGAGATGGAGGGGAAAAATTGGAACAAAAGGTTTTGCAATTGTCAATGCTGAAAAATTACCCATGCATATATCTTGTAAATAAAAAGATATAATAAAAAAGGCAGAAATATTAAAAAAAAAAAACAAAACCAAAACAAAAAGAGCTCTGACCATGGATAGCTATTATGGAGACAGGGAAGAACAGACCTTAAATCTTGAGGATGTTAAAGGTAAAATACCTCCAGATAAAGCCTTAAAGGGGAATATGAACTGGTCTCTAACTCAAATGAGTCTTTTGGAAGAATTCAAAAGGATTTTAAAAGAGAATTAAAAGAACAATGGAAAAAGAAAATGAAAATTTTGAAGGTGAGTTTGAAAAAAGAAACATAGAAATTGTCTGAAGAAAACAATTCCTTAAAAATACATTAGGTGAGTGCAAGGGATAATGTTGTAAAAAATTACCCCCAGGCATGGGCTCTGTCAATAAAAAATTATAATTATTAAAAAAAATTTCCCAAGCATATACACCCAGTAATGGCATTGCTGGATCAAAGGGTAGGCCCAGTTTTATAGACCTTTGGTCATAGTTCCAAATTACTCTCAAGAATGGTTGGATCATTTCACAACTCCACCAACAATGCATTAGTGTCCCGGTTTTCCCACATCCCCTCCAAAATTTTAGCCAATTTTTAGCCACCTGTCATCTTAACTAATCTGAGAGGTGTGGAGTGGTACCTTGGAGTTGTTTTAATTGGCATTTCTCTGATCAAGAGTGATTTGGAGCATTTTTTCATATAACTATAGATGGCTTTATTTTCATCACCTGAATATTGTCTATTTATATCATTTGATCATTTATCAGTTGGGGAATGACTTGTATTATTAAAAATTTGATATAGTGCTTTATATATTTTAGAAATGAGACCTTTGTCAGAAACACTAGTTATAAAGATTTTTCCCAGCTTTGTATTTCCCTTTTAATCTTGTTTCTATTGGTTTTGTTTGTGTAAAAATTAATTTAATGTTATCAAAAAAATACATTAGGTGAAATGGGAAAAAAAAATCTATATTGAAGAAAACCACTTCTTAAAAAGCATATTTGATGGAAAGGAAAAAGAAAACAACTTCTTGAAAAATATAATTGGTGAAATGGAAAAAGAACAAATCCACTAATCTATTTATTTAGTGCTATACCAATCAGACTTCCAAGAAAATATTTTAATGATCTAGAAAAAATAACAACAAAATTCATATGCAACAATAAAAGATCGAGAATCTAAAGGGAATTAATGAAAAAAAAATCAAATGAAGGTGGCCTAGCTGTACCTGATCTAAAACTATATTATAAAGCAGCAGTCACCAAAACCATTTGGTATTGGCTAAGAAATAGATTAATTGATTAGTGGAATAGGTTAGGTTCACAAGACAGAATAGTCAACTATAGCAATCTAATGTTTGACAAACCCAAAGATCCTAACTTTTGGGATAAGAATTCATTATTTGACAAAAACTGCTGAGATAACTGGAAATTAGTATGGCAGAAATTAGGCATGGACCCACACTTAATACTATATACCAAGATAAGATCAAAATGGGTCCATGTTCTAGGCATAAAGAACAAGATTATAAATAAATTAGAGGAACATAGGATAGTTTACCTCTCAGACTTGTGGAGGAGAACGAAATTTGTGACCAAAGATGAACTAGAGACCATTATTGATCACAAAATAGAAAATTTTGATTATATCAAATTTAAAAGCCTTTGTACAAACAAAACTAATGAAAACATGATTAGAAGGGAAGCAACAAACTGGGAGAACATCTTCACAGTTAAAGGTTCTGATAAAGGCCTCATTTCCAAAATATAAAGAGAATTGACTCTAATTTATAAGAAATCAAACCATTCTCCAATTGATCAATGGTCAAAGGATATGAACAGACAATTTTCAGATGATGAAATTGAAACTATTACCACTCATATGAAAGAGTGTTCCAAATTACTATTGATCAGAGAAATGCAAATTAAGACAACTCTGAGATACCACTACACACCTGTCAGATTGGCTAAGATGACAGGAAAAAATAATAATGAATGTTGGAGGGGATGCGGGAAAACTGGGACACTAATGCATTGTTGGTGGAGTTGTGAACGAATCCAACCATTCTGGAGAGCAATTTGGAATTATGCCCCAAGAGTTATCAAACTGTGCATACCCTTTGATCTAGCAGTGCTACTACTGGACTTATATCCCAAAGAGATCTTAAAGAAGGGAAAGGGACCTGTATGTGCCAAAATGCTTGTGGCAGCCCTATTTGTAGTGGCTAGAAACTGGAAAATGAATGGATGCCCATCAATTGGAGAACGGTTGGGTAAATTTTGGTATATGAATGTTATGGAACGTTATTGTTCTATAAGAAATGACTAGCAGATGATTACAGAAAGGCCTGGAGAGACTTACATGAACTGATGCTGAGTGAAATGAGCAGAACCAGGAGATTATTATACACTTCAACAACAATATTGTATGAGGATGTATTCTGATGGAAGTGGATATCTTTGAGAATGAGAAGATCCTATTCAGTTCCAACTGATCAATGATGGACAGAATCAGCTACACCCAGAGAAGGAACACTGGGAAATGAGTGTAAACTATTTGCATTTTTGTTTTTCTTCCCGGGTTATTTTTATGTTCTGAATCCAATTCTCCCTGTGCAACAAGAGAACTGTTCAGTTCTGCACACATATATTGTACCTAGGATATACTGTAACATATTTAACATATATAGGACTGCTTGCCATCTAGGGGAGGGGGTGGAGGGAGGGAGGGGAAAATTCAGAATAGAAGTAAGTGGAAGGGATAATGTTGTACAAAATTATCCTGGCATGGGTTCTGTCAATAAAAAGTTATTATAAAAAAATAAAAAGAATAAATAAAATAATTTAAAAAATACAATTTGTAAAATGGGGATGGGGATCCAATGAATAAAACAATTCCTTTGAAAGTTCAATTGTCAAGAGAAAGTGATCAGGACTCAGAACTCCATCTTCTGAATATTCAAAGCCTTCTGGTAAGAAGAGGTTGAGGCTCATCAAGTGAGTATGACCCAAAGGCAACAGCAACACAGAGCAGTCCAGCAAGGCAGGAAGCTTGGCCTCTGTATTCTACTACATATGCAGTGGTTTTGAGAGCTTCTGGAGGTGGTCCACGCTCCCAGCCATACTGCGGATAGCCTTGGTATGGACCCTATATTAGGGGGTAGATAAGGCCCTGGAGTCCTAGCATGGTAAGGCCCAGCAGGAGGATATACTTGAAGATCACCTGATTGCTGCAGAGTATTGTCCAATCAGTAATTAACCTTAAGTTCTCTGTTATCCACCCTCAGTGCATCAACTCAAGAGTTTTAGCCCTTTACAGCTATGTTCACTTCTTTTTTTTTGTTTGTTTTTTTTTCTCTCTCTCATGGTTTTCCCTTTTTGTTCTGATTTTCTCTCCCAATGTGATTGTGTATTTAAATTTTTTTTTTAAAAAAAAGACAACACTGTACATAGCTTCAATAAGATTATGTGATGATCAACTATGATGGACTTGGCTCTTTTCAACAATGAGATATTTGAAGGAAATTCCAATAGACTTGTTGTAATGGGATGAGGCTTGAGATGATGCACTGAGGTCCCAAGCACATGAGGCTAAATAGTAATTGGACCATACTCTATTAATATATAAGCTTGGAGAAAGAATGGCCCCTGCCCACTCTTTGTGCAAGTCCTGATGTGTTGTATAGGAAATGACGATTTTGGTGGCTGGAGGCAGGGGGGTGGAAAAGAGAGGCTAGCTGGGCACAAGGCAAGTCTTGACACTAGGGAAGCCAGCTTCTCCCTTTTTGAGGTCACCTTTTTTGGAGGGTTCTCACCTCCTTAAGAAGTCAGGGAGGTCATGACCACCCTATGTTGTAAAACAAAAGAAGGGGAGGAGAAGAAGAGAAAACAAACAGAAAAGTCGTCGCAATGGCAAAAGCAAGCAGTCTCTTCTCCCCTTCCTTTTCCACTCCCCTGCCTCCACCCACCAAAATCGTCATTTCCTATACAACACATCAGGACTTGCACAAAGAATGGGCGGGGGCCATTCTTTCTCCAAGCTTATATATTAATAGAGTATGGTCCAATTACTATTTAGCCTCATGTGCTTGGGACCTCAGTACATCATCTCAAGCCTCAGCCCATTACAACTTGTGATGGAGAGAACCATCTGCATCCAGAAAGAGGACCATGAGGGCTGAATGTGGAACATAACATAATATTTTCACTTTTCCCCTCCTTTTGATCTGATTTTTCCTTGTACAGCATGATAAATGTGGAAATATATTTAGGAGAATTGCACATGTTTAACGTGTATTGGATTACTTGATATCTAGGAAAGGGTGAAGGAGGGAAGAGAGGGAGGAAAATTTGGAACACAAGGTTTTTCAAAGGTGAATGTTGAAAACTATTCTTATATGTATTTTGAAAACAAAAAGCTATCATCAAAATTTAAAGAAAGAAAGAAAGAAAGATGTGTGTGTGTATTTAAGCATCACCATTGTGTAATACAAATTAAATTGGAATAAATGATAGAACTCAAAAGAAAAATTTGCCTTCTTTTTCTTTATGTTCTCAAAAGTTCTCCCAGCAGTCATATAGAGAGGTTCCTAGGATAGTGCAAGGTCTGATCTTTGGTGTCCCGAGGACTCTTTTCACTAGGTGTGGACCCAACAGTACTGAAATTCCCGCTTCTGCAGATTCATCTAGCTTCAGATTCTGGATGTGAAATTTCCTTCAAACTGAGACATTTCAGATTTTAAGTGCCCTCCTTGGTTCAATATTCTGGCTTCGGTTACCCCTCCATATTTTTAGAGGAGGGAAGAATACCCCCTGGCTACAACATTCTGTGTCCCTAAACTCTCAGCTACTTATCACTTTGCCCCTGGAAGTGTAGACATTTAAGTTCTAAGGCTACATCATTCTGTGATGTATAAAGTTCACTTTTTGGTTCATTTCTAATTATTTGGATTAGTGTAACAATGCACTTTGTTCTTAGGGCTAGCCTGCTTTTTCCAAAGAAGTCTTGTCCTTTTAAGCCCCGGGTATATAACACCTGGGGTTTTACGTCATTTCGTATCCTTAATAGTAACAGGAATAGAAGTAGACCCTGAGCCACAGGGTGGCACTCCTTCCCCAAAAAGCGAGAGCCCCCCTCTCTTCTCCTGCATTTTCTTCTCTCCCCTTTCTGCTCCTACCCCTTTCCAGCTGGAGTTGGAGCCAGAGCCTAGGAGCGAGCAGCCTGCCCCAGCCCTCCTTTTTAATTCTTAGTTTTAATCTCCACCTACCCTGCCTTGAACATTTTCTTCTTACCTCCTTCCTTCCCCTCCCAGTCCTCATCTCCCCCACCCCCCTTTTGAGAGCCCAGAATCCCTGACGCATCACATTCTGGGGGCGGGGGAACCCCAAACTTGGGACGCTCGCGATTCTGCGAACACTCGGCGCAGCTCCCTCAGCTAAGGCATGGGGCAATTGCATAGCCTTTGACCCGTACAAAGCAAGAATGCTGAGTGTGGACGATGGGTGGTTGAGGGTCTGGACCCACTCCCTGGGTCTGTCCAGGGTAATGGTTGCCAGGAAACAGGGGGCGGTCACCATAGAGACAGGATGTTGCGGTACCTGGGCTGAGGAGCATGGATACATAGCGTCGCTGGCCCTAGATGCGCTCCCTCCAAGGCAGGCAGGCAGGCACGCATACATCTCATCAGGGCGGTTTAGTTCCTGCAGAAGTTCCAAGTGTTTCCAGTGTCCTAGGAAATGGTCATCAATGCACCTTCTGAGGGGGTGTCTGAGCAAGCCCTGCCTCTTCCACAGTGTCGGTGGTTCTGACTACAGATCACAAAGGAGAATTCATGATATGCCTGGAGGAGCTTCTTCAGAGGCTCCATAGAAACCTGGCCCCTTCTACAGCTATCCTCAAAACCTTTATCAAAGCATATATTTGTCTAAACCATAGATTCAGGCATGGTCAGAAGTGAACAGACCTTGTTCTGGACATCTTTCTTGCTGATAGACTTGACTGATTCCTCTCAAAGACAATGTCAGTCCTCTCAGGGACATCTGGCATGTTTTATTGTTCTTGTTTAGTCGTTTCAATAAATTTCATGTCATTTAGTTTTAGCCATCAACATTCCTATGTAAATTGGCTCATGTATGAGGGTGTATGTGTACACATAAATCCATATATTTAAACTTAAAACATTTGAAAACATTCCAAGTTTGAGAAAAGTTTCTTCATTAGTCAAAGTGTTTTGATCAAGTATAAAAATGATCAGTAAAATATACTTGGTATGATTTTTTAAATATCAATAGGAATCTTTACCAAGGAAGAAACTACACTGAACTGAATTTATTCAGTGTGCAAATGATTTGTTTTCTTAGGCTTTTTCTTTTTTTTTCTTTTCTTTTCTTTCTTTCTTTTTTTTGGCTAGCCTTTGAAAAGTCAATTCATCATATTCTTTGGTTGTGAGATTTAGTTATGTTAGGATTTTTCTTTTTTGGACTAAATATCAGAATCAGACTAGTACAAATTAAGTTGGGACTAATCACTGATCACATATACCAAATATACCATCTTCTTTTTAAAAAAAAATTTCAGACTGGCCAATTGCTCTATTGCTCTTGTCTATCTGTCATTTCATTCCTATCCAACTTTTTGTTATTCACATTTGGGTTTTTTGGCAGAGATACTCAAGTGGCTTGCCATTTCCTCCTCCTGCTCATTTTAGAGATGAAGAAATTGGGCCAGACAGGATTAAGTGATTTGCCCAGAGTCACACAGTTAGTTATGTTTCTGAGGCCAGATTTAAACTCATGTTTCCCTGGTGTGAGACTGGCACTCTATTCACGTGTCACCTAAGCCATCATCTTTTGGCCCATTAAGAATCAATAAAAATATTAAACTTTCTAATTTATTTTTTATTTTGTGGACCCTTCCAAACTAATGATTTATGTTCTCAAAGTCCTCCCAGCAATGACATAGCCTGGTATTGAGGACACTGTTATTTCTAATATGCTAAAGTATAAGTGTTCTTGCTCTTATATCCATCCCTTCTTCTAAGTATTCTCATAAATCTCTCATTCTCCTCTTCATGGCTATTTCCATGGCTGACCATCTGTGTACTAAAATCCTTCTGCTTCTGACAATTTCTATGCTCAGCCTCAAAACCTCTCCATTTCTCTCTGTACTCTTCCTTACCTTCTGGATTTTAAATTTTCTTCAAGCCCTGACAGAGTGCATTTTAAGTGAATCTGACCTTCTGAATTCATTTTCTTTTCCAACTTGGGACATTCAGGGAAGGAATTTACCTCCCTAGTTAAGAAATTCTGTATTCTAAGCTCTTAGCAGCCTCCAACATTCCTCATTGAAAAATAACTGGGAGGACTCAATAATATTCATTGTTTTAAGGACTTATCTAACAGTGACATGTTTTGTTTGAAGCCGACATTTAGTATGATTAAAAAGTTTTTTCCCCTAATTTTTCATTTATTTGGCTATTTCAATGTATTTGAAATATTTGGCCTTTAAAATATAAGGATTTCCATCTATCACATGGAACATCTGGTTTACTTAAAAATATTATTTATTGATTCTCATTCATAATAATCACAATAGTATTCTTTACCAAAAAAAGAACCTCTTGGTATTACATTTGTTGTGATGTGAAGGAGTTTTTTCCTGGGATTTTGTGGTTGGACAAAAAACATAGGTTCTGCTTTCACCATACTCTTTTCACTTTGTGAATGACAATGAATTTTTTAAAACATTTCAATTGTGTAATATGACTGAATAGGAATAAATAATTGGTCTCATACATCAAACTTAGCAAATTTATTTATCTAAAACTTATATGAAAATAAATCCTATTTTTCATTCTAAGGCCTCCTCACTAGCAGAGGATTTATGTTCTCATAGACATCCCAGGTGTGGCTTATGGCAGTATTGAGACACTTCAGGTTTGATCTTCTGTGTTCTAACACCTCTCCTTGACTTGATATCTCTTCTTCTAAATGCTTTCTTTCATTGTCTGTCCCAGTGGCTACATTCAGAGTCCTAAATTCAACTGCTTCTGACAATTTCGATTCTCAGCCTCAGAATATTTCCAAATTTCTTCTAGTCTTTCACAATTTTGACATTACAGCTTCTAAAGTCCAAGCCAGGTCAGGATTCTGGTTTCAAAATTTCTTTCAAGCTCAGACAAGCTCAGACACTATAAGTTCTCCACTCTGACATTCTGGATTCATTTTCTACTCCATAATATGACATTCAGAACTGGGACTTATGATGTGAGGGCTGTTGAGCCCTTTTCGGGGCTGCTCTCCACCTTTTGTGTCTACCTGCCACCCAATTCTCACCTGTGGTTCCAAGAAAGTATACCATGCTCAGTAACCACATCCCAGCAAAACTTTTCAGTAGTCAAATCAAGATTATGGTAACTCAAGGGCCTCAAACTCATAGGTGACTTAGGGGAGTGTCTGCCCTAGGAAAGTAAAAGCTTCTCCAGAAGAATAGATGGATGTGAATAAGTTCCAAAGGACTGTGAAGGTGACGAGCCAGCCCTGCACCATCTATATGTAAAACCACTGGCTACAGTAAATGGAGAAATTCTGAATGCTGTGGATAAGTTCTTATCTTGGCACTATACTTTCTATGAAGGTACATGTAAATGATGAAATTGATGCATGCAACGGCATAGCTAGATCAGTTTCAGAAGCTCCAAAGGAGAGGTATTGGGCAAACTGGAGCTCTATAGAGCTGTTGTAAAGACCTCACTGTGGCATGCCTGTGAAACTTGGACAGTCTTCCAGTGCCATTTGAGGAAACTGATCACTTCCATTTGAATTGTCTTGGGAAGGGTCTGAAGATCAACTAGCAAGATAAAGTACTGGATATAGGCCCTTTCTTGAGGTAAACTGCCAAGCATTCAAACTGCATTCATTACTGCAGAGAGCAAAACTATGATGAGCTAGCCATGTAGCCCAAATGCTGGCTTGGTTTGCCTAAAATGCTATCTTACAGGGAACTCACAAAATGCCAATACTCACATGAATATCAGAAGAAGTGATACAAGGATCCTCTCAAGGTCTTTCTGAAGAATTGAAATCCATTGTGAGACATCAATACACTGACACAGGACCATCCAGCTTGGTGTGCCCACATGAAGGAAGATGCTGTGCAATATGAGAAAAATAGAATAGCAATAGTTCAAAGGAATTCTGATATGTACAAATTGAAAGACACCTTTACTCCAAATTCCATATAGTCTCTTCGTGCCCCACCTGTGGCAGAGTTTTCTGAACTCATATTGGTCTGATAAGCCACAGTAGGACACATTGTACTTGAAAGTTACCTGGAAACATAGACATTCAGTGTTGTAAGGACAATTTTAGATATAGATGTGACATTTTTAGATTTAAAGAAGCATCTGCCTATGATTTATAAATTATTTTAAAAGTTTAATGGTTTATTATTATTAGGGCAGTTAGAACGAGGGAATAGGTGTGAGTTGAATATGAAGGGATAATAATATCTAAAAAGAAATTAAGGGGTGAGATAGAAATGTACTAGTAGAAAGGGAAAGGGAGAGGTGGAATGGTATTAAATTATCTGCTATAAAAAAGAGGCAAGGGGGATATGAGAAGTGGGAAAGAGTTATAGAAGGGAGGGCTTATTGGGGGGGATTTTAAAAAAATGTTTAAAAAAATTGTTTTGCATGTAATTGGGAAAAAATAAAATAGTAAATAAAATTGTTTATTATTAACATAGGTATAGGTTTTGCTGATACAAATATTTGTAAACATAAGTCATGTTCCTTACTGGGAGTACTGAGAGTATAATGTCATGTTTTGAAGGTCCCAAAATAATGTGTATTCATTATCTTTAATGATAATATCAAGAGAATTCTTTTTAAAAAATATATTTCCTTATAAATCATATTGGGAGAGAAAAATCAGAACAAAAGAAAAAAAACCAAGGGAAAAAACAGAAGAAAAAGGGAAAAAAAGTTAACATTGTAGAGGCCAGGTCCAGTGAATAGGATAAGTGTGGAAATGAAAGTAGATGAGCTAGGTGGGATTTGTCTAAGCTGTCCATTTATTGATCTGGGAGTCAGAGTTTATATACTCTTTAAGGTAGTACTGCAATAACATCAGATGTCTTCAGATGGCACTATATACATTCCAGGATTAATGTATATACCATAGCTGACCTTCCAGTTTGACATTAACTTTTTTTTTTATTATTGCTTTTTATTAGCAGAATATATACATGGGTAAGTTTTCAACATTGACCGTTGCAATCACTTTTGTTCCAACTTTTCCCTTCCTTCCCTCCACCCCCTTCCTAGATGGCAGGCAGTCTCATACATTTAAACATGTTAAAGTATATCTTAAATACATTATATGTTTACATATTTATACAATTCTCTTTTTGCACGATAAAAATCAGATTGAAAAGGTAAAAATAACTTGGGAAGGAAAACAAAAATGCAAGCAGTCCACATTCATTTCCCAGTGTTCTTTCTCTGGGTGTAGCTAGTTCTATCCATCACTGATCAATTGGAACTGAATTGGATCTTCCCATTGCTGAAGACAGCCACTTCCATCAGAATTGATCCTCATATAGTATTGTTGTTGAAGTGTCTAATGATCTCCTGGTTCTGCTTTGCATGTAATCTCTCCAAGATTCTCTGTATTCATCCTGCTGGTCATTTCTTACAGAACAATAATATTCCATAACATCCATATGCCACAATTTACTCAGCCATTCTGCAATTGATGGGCATCCATTCAATTTCCAATTTCTAGCCACTATGAAAAGGGCTGCCACACACATTTTTGCACATACAGGTCCCTTTCCCTTCTTTAATATCTCTTTGGGCTATAAGCCCAGTAGTAACAACTGCTGAATCAAAGGGTTTGATAACTTTGATAACTTTTTGAGCATACTTCCAAATTGCCCTCCAGAATGGTTTGATCTATTTACAACACCACAATGCATCAGTGTACCAGTTTTCCCACATCCCCTCCAACATTCAGCATTATCTTTTCATGTCATCCTAGCCAATCTGACAGATGTGTAGTAGTATCTCAGAGTTGTCTTAATTTGCATTTCTCTGATCAATAGTGATTTGGAATGCTCTTTCACATGATAGAAATTGTTTCAATTTTATCATCTGAAAATTGTCTGTTCATATCCTATGACCATTTATCAACTCGAGAATGGTTTGATTTCTTATAAATTAGAGCCAATCCTCTATATGGAAATGAGGCCTTTATCAAATCCTTTGGATGTAAAAATGTTTTCCCAGTTTGTTGCTTCCCTTCTAATCTTATCTGCATTAGTTTTGTTTGTACAAAAGCTTTTTAACTTGATGTAATCAAAGTTTTCTGTTTTGTGATCAATAATAGTCTCTAGTTCTTTGGTCACAAATTCCTTCCTCCTCCACAAGTCTGAGAGGTAAACTATCCTATGTTCTTCTAATTTATTTATAATCTCATTCTTTATCCCTAGGTCTTGAACCCATTTATTTGGACCTTATCTTGGTATACAGGGTTAAGTGTGGGTCAATGCCTTGTTTCTGCCATATTAATTTCCAATTTTCCCAGCAGTTTTTGTCAAATAGTATATTTTTATCCCAAAAGGTGAGGTCTTTGGGTTTGTTCAACACTAGATTGCTATAGTTATTGATTATTTTCTCCTGTGAACCTGGCCTATTCCACTAATCAACTAGTCTATTTCTAGCCAATACCAAATGATTTTGGTGATCACTTCTTTATAATAGTTTTAGATCAGATATAGCTAGGCTGCCTTCATTTGATTTTTTTCATTAGTCCCCTTGAAATTTTTGACCTTTTGTTCTTCCAGATGAATTTTTTGTTATTTTTTTCTAGATCATTAAAATACTTTCTTGGGAGTCTGATTGGTATAGCACCAAATAAATTAGTTTAGATAGTAATGTCATCTTTCTTATATTCACTCTGCTTATCCAAGAGCACTTAAGATTTTTCCAATTGTTTAAATCTGACTTTATTTGTATGGAAAGCATTTTGTAATTTTGCTGATATAATTCCTGACTTTTCTTTGGTAGATAGATTCCCAAATATTTTATGCTATCGACAGTTATTTTGAAGGGAATTTTTCTTTGTATCTCTTGCTGTTGGATTTTGTTGGTGATGTATAGAAATGCTAAAGATTTATGTGGGTTTATTTCTTTTTGTAATTGTCCAATTGAGTTTTTAAATGAGTTGTTTTGTTCTATTGAATTTTTTCCCATTTTGCTAATTTTATTTTTTAGAAAGCTATTTTCTTTTTGCAATTCACTAATTCTGCTTTTAAGGAGTTGGTTTATTTATCCACTCTATCTTTTAATGAGTAGGATGATGTATCCAGACCCTCTTGCAAAGTGTCCCTTTCCTTTCCCCATTTTTCTTGTAAGAGACTTTTTAATTTCTTCTATGAGAGCCTTGTGTGATAGAGACCTGGTCATATCACCTTTTGGGGCTTCATCTGGAGACAATTCTCTTTTAGTCTCCTCAGGGTGTGAAGTGTGCTCTCTTTCAGTAAAGAAGCTATTTATAGTTAAAGCCCTCTTTACCTTTTTACTCACTTAGGACAAAAACAAAAACAAAAACAAAAAAATGCAGTATGCTTTTAGGGCAGTATGGTGTTACCAAGCTTCCTCAACAGACAACAGGAAGCTGCAGTGAAGCAGTAGTGGGACAGCAATGGCTGTGCTGGGAGTTGCATCTATACTGTGGTCAGCATCTGTGCTGTTATCAGCTGTTGTCTGCTGAGAGTGTGCTGAGTCCCTTCCGGTTTTGGGTGTGTGTGGCCAGGTCCAGAGAGACTCTAGTGTTTTCGGCTTATAGTCTTTACCCCCTGTGTTTATAGCTTCTCTACTGATTTACTAGGTTGCTGCCAGAGCAGAGTAGCCAACAGTGTGGTAAAGTTCTCCCCACAAATTTTCTGCTGGCTGCGACCAACTCCCACCCCGCTCCGGTCATCCCAGCATAAGCTGTTTTCTTTGCTTTTACTACCTACTTGCCTGATTCTGTGCCTGTCCTAGCTGTCCCCACCCACGAGCAAAAACAGACCTTTTCTGATGAATTTTGAGATTATCTTCTGTTGGTAATGTATTGTACTCCCAATATTTGTGGGGTTTGACATTGAAGCACTAATTCTGAGGCTGTTTCATAAAAAGTAGTCTGAGGATAAAGGAAAGCTTAGATAGATACGTGTATTCTCTCCACAATCTTGACATTAACTAACCAGAAACTAGCAGTAACAATGTGCTTATCACAACAATCATAAATTGTATCGTTCATGATGCCTTGTTCCTGTTACATGCATTCTTCACCAAGATTATCTTAAATTTATCTTGAACACGTCTTTCATTCATTGTTACAGGAGATGGTGAGCCAATGTTTTGAACTATGCATAGCCCTTACAGAGAGCAGGTCTCAAGTAAGACCTGGATCCTATTCTTTCTGTACATGGACTTATTCAATATTGGCCATCTATATCTTCCCCTTTTTTATTCTTAAGCTTAAGCCTATGACCTATTCCCAAAGATGACGATGATTGAAAAACATACTAGAAAGCACAAGGGGCTAAGCCAGTAAGTATAAGAATGACACATGCAAAGGGAACAAAATGTAAAAACATAGAAGTCAGATTATTTATAGGATCTATCTTTTTTAACCACTCCAACATCAGGATTAGTTCCAGGGACACTACTTTCTGCCATTTTATCTGCTAAAGCAGCTGAGATATATCTTAAGTAAGGTTTTAGGAAGAATCTATCTATCTATCTCTACCTACTCTATTTATATATCTCCATTGATTCTATTCCTTACTTAAATTCATGTCATATTGGTGGTATCATATAGAGTACATGAGTAAATTTATAACCACAAGCTATGTGACTGGATTTCCAAATTGTTTACATGATCTCCTAACCACATTAATGATTGTTTTTATTAAATTTAGTTCTTGTTTTAACTCATATCTATATTAATTTGTTCTTTAAGAGCTTGTGATACATTTTTATTACTAATTGATCTGTGAAATGGGCAGTTTGAACAGATTCTGTTAGAGTTATAGCTGAAATAGGCAAGTGAAGTAATAATTACTATAGCTGCTAGAACTCCAGCAATGAATAACCCAACAAATCTCCTTTTCCTACTTCTATTGTTTTCTAATTTTCTTTTGATGTATCCCAAGCCTATTAACCTGCTGACCTGTACCAATTATGACTGATCTTACTAGGCACCATTACATAAAATGGATGTTCAATAAGATTCATAGATAATAAATTAGAAGACATTGGGATAAAACACAACTGTAACCTTTTACAATATACCCTCCTAGTACATTTGTAATTTGGATTCCAGTGCCATTTCTTAAAATGGTATCTGTAGTTAGAAATATCTGTGGATATTTTAAACATGCCTGTATAGTATATTTCTGAGGGGCCTAAAACATCATGGAATCCCATATCTAAGATGTGAAAATTTGTCCCATCCTAAGTCCCAAATATATTGTAACAGAAGACTCATCCAGACACTGGATATTTGGGGTCTATTCACCA
Source organism: Antechinus flavipes (assembly GCF_016432865.1). Lineage (NCBI taxonomy): Eukaryota > Metazoa > Chordata > Mammalia > Dasyuromorphia > Dasyuridae > Antechinus > Antechinus flavipes. Next base: position 12,538,346 of record NC_067404.1, read on the forward strand.
ATTAGTTCCAGTTTATTCCCAAACCAGTGGGGCCCAAAGTCCTCTTAGGCAGAGGCAATAATCTCATCTTCTGAAACTACTTCCTGCTGAGAATGGGCCTAGAGTGAAGTCACCCGCAGGGTCCCATCTTTTTATGGAGGGGGTGGTAAGCTGGAAGAGATTGAAGCATCAAATGGTTGGTTCAGCCAATGCAGCTGTAACTAACCAAAATTTAGAATAAAAAACAAATCTAACAAATAGAGTTTAGGCTAATATGAGATAGAAAGACAAGCCCAGAAGGACTACTATAAGATGTAGAGAGGCCAATATAGATTGGACAGAAACTTTTCATGTAAAGAAATATATTTCTGTAACAGGACACACAGTACATACAAACATTAAAGATGTTTCAGCTTTAGTTTCTTTCTTTCTTTCTGGTTTTTTTCCCAAAACATATGCATGGATAATTCTTCAACATTAACCCTTGTAAAATCTTGTGTTCCAATTTCTCCCCTTTCCCCCACCCTCTCCCTTATATGGTAGGTAGTCCAATATATATTAAAAATGATAGAAATATGTTAAATCCAATATATGCATACACATTTTTTACACAATTTATACAGTTATCTTGCTGCACAAGAAAAATCACATCAAGCTAGAAAAAAATGAGAAAGAAAATAAAATGCAAGCCAATAAGAAAAAGAGTGAAAATGCTATGTTGTGAATCACGCTCAGTTCCCACAGTCCTTTCTCTGGGTGTAGATTGCTCTCTTCATCACAAGACCATTGGAACTGACCTGAATCATCTCATTGTTGAAAACGATCATGTCCATCAGAACTGATCATCATATAATTGTGTTGTTGTCATGTACAATGAAATTCTGGTTCTGCTCATTTCACTCAGCATCAGTTCATGTAAGTTTTTCCAGGCCTTTCTGAAATCATCCTGCTGATCATTTCTTACAGAAAAATAATATTCCATAACATGCATAAACCATAACTTGTTGAGCCACTCTCCAACTGATGGGCATCCATTCAGTGTCCATTTTCTTGCCACTAAAAAAGATCAGCTTTAGTTTCAATAAAAAAAACAACGACAGGTCTCACAGAAAATCATGTTAATTGTTCTTACATGATTTTGGAACCATTTAAGGACCTTATTTCATACAGACATAAACATCTAGTAACAGATAACTAGGTCAAATTTCATTCACCTAATTATTTAGGATATAATGACTATATATTTTCAGATTGAAAACAGCAAGATATTATATAATTGAATTTTGTTCATGGTTTGTGTTGACCATTTGCTCTGATTATCGAAATTTGCTATAGGAGGAAAAAAACAGGGATATGATTATAACACCATCAAAACTGCTTCTTCAGGCCTCAGCCTGGGAGCATGCACATGACAGGATAAAGCATCCTTAGCTCAGTTTGATAACCAGTTATGACAGTTTCATCTTATAACCAGACTTAGGAATAATCAAGTGAGAAACAAAGAAACAGAATGTGGAAACTGAATCAGAAGGATCTTACATTGAACAGTGACTAAGGTTGTTCTCTCGGCTCTTTCCCAGATATGACATCTACCTGTGAGAGTTCAGGAAGACATCCCTTTGAATAGCATGACATTTCTCTCAAATGGTGGGTTACTGACTTAATGATCAGGCAATCAAATTCAACAAAAATTTATCAGTTACAGTTCCAAGAGTTTTTATCTCTAGGAACAAATTCTACTAATTGGAGCTTAGGGCTAGATAATTTTTTTTTTAAGTATACCGGGATTAAGAAGCATAGAAGACTTTGTTTAGAATGTTTTATATGTTTAAACCCATCCTAGTACAAAAGATCAAGCATTAAACAAGCTACTAGATTCTTAGTAAATACATTCCTTGTTTAGGAACTATACATCCTAAACAGGCTCATTTCTCAGGGCTGATGACCTTGCTTTCCCTGATGGTTTCAAGAAAACTAACAAGCTTACAAATTAAGGGAAGTTTCCTGAGATCCCAGGGAAGGGACTGAGCTTGCTGTTACCAGTCCTATCTATTCTTAATGTTTCATAGGCTGTGCTGTTTGATACCTCCCTTACTTTGTGAAGGGGGAAAAAGTGCTGCACACCTCATACTTGAAGGCCAACTGATAAGACTTTCACTTCATCCCTTTTGTTCCAGAGACAGTCATTACCAGTTTTAGGTTTAACATGATGACAATAACTCCAAATAATTTAGTTAACTGTTTTGTCCTGCTTTCTAGAGCCCCCAAGTTTGAGTGACAAAACGTACTGTTGCTTTTTAGAGCCCCCACACTGGGGTGATTAAGATATACCTTCCTAGTGGAGAAGTGATGAGGTGGGACTTCTGAGGATGGTGGGAAAAATGGAGTCCGTTTATTTCAAGGGCTTTCCCCTTTTTATAATGTAACAAAAACAACACTGCTCACGTGGGATCACTTAAACAACTTGCTATTATATGTAGTTTGCCACCTGGTATCACTCTGCTTCAATCTCAACACAGGTTGTCACCACCCCATAACTCCTCATGAAGGCCAAGAGCCCTTAGGGGAGATGGCGAGCCCAACCAGACATTGTTAGCAGGTTCTCTCTGGGCTGACAGGTCTTATACCTCAGCCAGAGTTTCCCCACTGTCTGTGGCCTTCTACAATTAACAATTTTAGATTTTTCCTAATAGCCAAATAGTCTTAGCTGTAATTTCCTCTTAATTTTTTAGCAAAGGTGAAAATCTAATTCCCTAAATTACATTTAAAAATATTATAAAATTGGATTAGCAAAGCTAAATAAACTTTCCACCTTTAAGTTGTTACATTTATTCTGTCCCCAAGCTATTGAGCTTTGGAAATTCTCAGGGAGGATTTCCATTCCTTAAATAAGTTTCCTTTTTCTTTCAAGACAATTTAAAAAATTGAGATAGAACAGATTTTAAAATTGACTTAATTTCAGATCATGAGATTCCCTAAATTCTAATTAAATGTTTCAGATAAACTGAACTGTCATTAGTTATTTTCCAATTCACACAGATCATTTCTTTTTTGTGAGCCAGAAAAGGGTTAAGGTGCCAGTTTTTACTGACTGGGCCCTCAAAAGTCTGATTCTAGATAACTCAAAAGCAGGTTGTTTGTTGCCAGAATTTTTAAAGTAGCAGTGAACTGCTTTTCTGTTTTCTTAAAGTTCCTAAACTCTTAAATTTTCTAATTGAGTCAGTGCAAATAGATTACAATTTATATATGCCTTTAGTGGGCTTTGATTAGAGTTCCTTTAAAACTGCTTTTACTATCATATCTCAAACAAGAAATTTCACTGAAATGAATATATTTTCTTTCTCTTCCTGTCACCCCTTTGTCCATGTATTCTTACTGCAGTCAGGGAAGGAGGAAAGGGGAAAGAAAGAGAGAAAGAGAGTCTCTTACCTCTATGGGGAGGCCTGAATTTAGTTATTTTGCTTAATTTAGTTGAATTGTTTCCAAATTACTACACACACACACACACACACACACACACACACACACACACACACATCATTTATCTCAACATTGGTACTGTATGTTGGTCATATTAAAAACCATGTAAAGTTAACAAATATGAAGCAATTATAGCCAATAAAGCAGTTAACATTTGTATAGCATTTGTTTTATGCTAAGTACTTTTGTAATCATTTGATCTTCACAACAACAATCACTATTATTTCTCTTTACAAATCAGAAAACTAGGCAGAGATAAAATAATTTGCCACAAATTACACAGGTAAAACATTTCTGTAACTGAAAAAGAATGGTGGACTTAATCAAATACAATGGCTAACTGGCTTTCTCACTTCATATTACCATGCTCAGTGCTGCCAAGGGAATCTGGATTTTTCTCAGGTAATGTCTGGACAGAACCTGCTGAAGGCTGGAGTAACTGGTGACAGGATCTCCTTTGGATGGTAGTTTAAGGTACCAGGGCTCAGGGAATGCTGACCATGTGGTATGACCTCAACTTTATCCCCATTCCCCAAAGCTGTATAGGGGAAGTGTTTGGGCAAAGTGTGTGGGATCCCCACATCTGTTGCTGCTTCCCCCATTTTTACAGGTGAGGCAGAACTTGTGTTTCTCTACATTTCTTCAACATTCTCTTTTCTTAATCTAATATGACATGAAAGGAGTTAGCAAACAGAGTGACTTGGGCTATATCGATCTTGTTAGCAATCCCCCAAATGAAATGCACTTAGGACTCTGGGGAGTGGAGCACAGTGAGTGATGAAGATTGTGGAGAGGGTCTCTTAATACCTTCTGGAGTGCTTTCCTAATGGAGTAGAAAGAGACTCTAGGCAAGATAATAGTCAAAGAAGGGTTAGCAAAAAGTTGCTATTTACCTAGGGTTTTTTTCTTGCAATCTTAGAATGACTAATTGCCAAACTTCTTAATCATTTCTCTCAAAACTTTGAGAGTCTTCTAAGATGTTATTTTAGCAACTATGTTAAGAAATCTTTTCAGGTAACAAAATCTAGCTCACAGAACAAACGTGACATAGACATTCTGTGTGCAGAAACTCAGACACAGGCAAAAATGACATGGAAGAGGACTGTCCTGTCTTTGTCAAAAGTCACAAATTTGAAAAATAAAAACAACTACTCAGTTATTAACATTGTGCAAACACAAACCATTCTTTTAAACAGTAAAAACAATTATAATCATCAAGTGTCTAGTGCAAAGACTGTTTCTATATGATTAACCACACAAACAACATATTTGTTATCTGAAAAAAATGTTAAGAGGTTCTTGAACAGTATACAGTGCAGTAATAATTGCATATGACTCATTCTGCTGTGTTGATTAAAATGGAATATTAAAAACATATTCAGTAGTAGGTGGAATTTATAAAGAGACTAATTGTTTATTGGTAGTATCTGTAAATACTATGGCTGTATCAATAATTGGATTGACTCTTGTCAGATATGGAAATATCCATTGATACTTTGTCATAAATTGTAAAATCAGTAGCTGAAAGATGTTATCAATTGGACCTTGGTACATAGTCAATAAAACTTGCCACTCATTATTGGAAGTTAGTAAGGAATCAAACTGATCTTCATTATATGGTTGATGAATAATTTGTGAAAAATTTCCAGTTTATTGCAATACTCTTTTTAAAGCTTTTGGAATCAATATTGCCAAAATTTGGGAGTAAGTGGAAAGGCTTTTATGATACTGATTTACTAAGTACACCAATTCTAAAATGGCCTGTGTCTGGTGTATAGCTGCAAAAAGGTTAGAACTAGCCATTACTGATACCTGTATTTTTTCCTGCAAATTAATTCTATCCAACTAGCAAGAATTTATTGCTCTTTCTACTGCCCACAACTGATCCTCAGCTTCTTTAGTCAGACTTCTTTATGAATTGGGGTCAGAATCTCCTCCAAAAATTTTAAATAATTCTATCAATTCATGTGTTCCCAATTTCAAAAATGGTCTTATTCAATTAATATCCCCCAATAATTTCTGATAATGATTTAGAGTAATTAAATTATCTCTTCTAATTTCTATTTTAAAATTGGCCTAGAATCAGTTATAGGTTGCATCCAGAATGCCTCTTTTCCTATACTCCTGAAACTTTCACCACCCTGAACTTTTTAATATTATTTTCCTACTCTTTTGTAAGGTATTATCAATAACTGCTATCCTCTTCTCTTTTTTATTAAAATAGCCTGGTGAGTAGTGGCATAGCAAGAATACATATTTCCCTTAAAAAAAAATCAGAATCTACTACTTCAGTCACAGTCATGAGCCCTAGCAGTGACTGTGAACTAAATCCTAAAATGAGACTTAGAATACCAAAAAGAAGAGGACCCAAGACTCCAGGGAGAAAGAATGTTAACAATTCAGTGTGAAACCGAGGAGGACAAATTAAGGCCAGCACTTCCCAGGGTGGCATTCATTAAATCCTGTACTGTCAATAAGTCGAATTTAAAGTACTGGTTGTGGGCACCACTTGAGGGGAAATAAGGGAAAGTTCATCTCTTATTGTTTGACTGGGCTGCAGCTAGCCCCTGAAATAGTTTCCTGATATTGGATTATTTTCCCTATCATTCTGAGAGTGACATTCAGAAGTCCAATGTATGTCCTTCCTGTATTTTGGACATAAAGTCAAAGGTTTATCTGCTGAATTGAGATGAGGTGCAACCTTTTGGGTAGTACAATTTTTCCTCATATGACCCTATTGTCCACAATTATACCATCTACAAGAATTTGAAAAATTCTGAGACTGCGATTTGTCCTGATTCAGCACAGCAGCCATTACTGCAGCTTGAAAAGCAGAAGTCCCAACATTTTGACACCTTTGGATCATTTCTACTAAAGAAATTTTTATTTTTCCCCCAGCCAATGCTTTCTTAGAATAGCATTAACATTTACTTTTAAAAAATTTTTATTGACGTTTTAAAAAATTTTTAAATATATGCAAGGATAATTTTTCCACTATTGATTTTGCAAAACCTTGTGTTCCAATTTCCCCCTTTTTCCCTCCTCCCCTAGATGGCAAGTAATCCAATAAATGTTAAGCATGGTAGAAGTATATGTAAAACCAATATAGGCATACATATTTATACAATTATTTTGCTGCACAAGAAAAGTCATATCAAAAAGAAAAAAAATAGGAAAGAAATTAAAATTCAAGCTAACTACAACATGAGTGAAAATGCTATGTTGTGATCCACCCTCAGTTCCCAAAATCCTCTCTATGGGTGTAGATGGCTCTCTTTATCACAGGTCCATTGGAACTGGTTGAAAACATCTCATTGTTTGTTTTTTATTGAAGCTTTTTATTTTCAAAACATATGCAAGGATAAATTTTCACCACTAATGCCTGCAAAATCTTATGTTCCAATTTCCTTCTCTTCCCCTCTCCCCTAGATGGCAAATAATGCAATAAATGTTAAGCATGATAAAATATATATGTAAATCCAATATAGGCATACATATTTATACAATTATTTTGCTACACAAGAAAAATCACATCAAAAAGGAAAAAAAATGAGAAAGAAAATAAAATTCAAGCAAACCAGAACAAAAGAAGCAAAAATGCTATGTTGTGATCCATCAGTTCCCACAGCTCTCTCTCTAGATGTAGATGGGTCACAATATTATTGGAACTGCCCTGAATCATCTCATTGTTGAGAAGACCTATGTCCATCAGAATTGATCATTGTATAATCTTGCCTTTGCTGTGTACAATAAAATCATGGTTCTGCTCATTTCACTTAGCATCAGTTCATGTAACTTACCTAGCCAAAATGACCATTTTTTTTCCCAGGGAAGAAGATGGACAGGTGAATTTTATCTATTTCTAATGAAAAAACCAGAACTAAACAAAAAGTTTGATCTCCAAATATAGGATTCAAGAGAAACCTAAAAAGGTACAAAGAAATCTTGGGAACTACATTTCTATTATAAAGATATATAAATAACACATGTATAATTTGTTCTAGAAACTAGAGTTGGAAAAGAAATTGTACCAGAAAAAGGGTAAAGTGGGGGTACTAAATCTCACTAAGTGGAAAAACTATTATATTTGAGAGAAAGAAAGGAGGGGGATACACATAGTGTATATCTTACTCTCATCAGAATTGGCTTAAAGAGAAAAATATTACACATATTGGATTTACAGAGAAAATTCTCCCACTTCATTGAAAAGTGGGAGGGGAAAAGTGAAAAGGGAAGAAGTAAACTAAGCAGAAAGGGAATACAGAAATTTTGTGGAAAAGGGGTAAAAACCGGGGGAGGAACTTTCAGGTGAGGGAGCAACACTAAAAAGGGAGGGTTGTGAGAAGTAAGTGGCACTGGGTAAGTTATTCTTGGCTGCATATATGCATATATGCACCAAGTGGTATAACATCTGAATTCTTAAAGGAGAAATTAAGAGAGCTGCAAGAAGACATAGACAGCAGAACAATAATAGTGAAAGATCTCAACCTTACACTCACAAAATTAGATAAATCAAACCACAAAATAAATAAGAAAGAAGTCAAAGAGGTAAATAAAATACTAGAAAAGTTAGATATAATAGATCTTTGGAGAAAACTAAATGGAGACAGAAAGGAGTACACTTTCTTCTCAGCAGTTCATGGAACCTCTAAAAAAATTGAACATGCATTAGGACATAAAAATCTCAAATTCAAATGCAGAAAGGCAGAAATAGTAAATGCATCCTTTTCAGGTCATGATGCAATGAAAATTACATTCAACAAAAAGCCAGTGGAAAATAAACCAAAAATTAATTGGAAACTAAGTAATCTCACACTAAAGAATGATCTAATGAAACAGCAAATCATAGACATAATTACTAACTTCACCCAAGAAAATGACAATAATGAGACATTATACCAAAATGTGTTGGATACAGCCAATGTGATAATAAGAAGTTTTATATCTCTAGAAGCCTACTTGCAAAAAATAGAGAAGGAGAAGGTCAATGAATTGGGCTTAAAATTAAAAATGCTAGAAAAGGAATAAATTAAAACCCCACAGTCAAACACTAAACTTGAAATTCTAAAAATAAAAAGAGAGATTAATAAAGTTGAAAGTAAAAAATCTATTGAATTAGCTAATAAAACTAAGAGTTAGTTCCATAAAAAGCCAACAAAATAGATAGATCCTTAGTAAATCTGATTTTAAAAAGGAAAGAGGAAAATGAAATTGTTAGTCATAAAAATGAAAAGGATAACTTGTTACTAATGAAGATGAAATTAGAGCTATAATTAGGAGTTACTTTGCCCAACTTTATGCCAATAAATTCGATAACTTAATGAAATGGAAGAATACCTTCAAAAATATAGCTTGCTCAGATTAACAGAGGAAGAAGTAAATTGGTGAAACAATCTCATCTTAGAAAAAGAAATAGAACAAGCTATTAATCAACTCCCTAAGAAAAAATCCCCAGTACTAGATGGATTTACATGTGATTTCTACCAAACATTTAAAGAACAATTAATTCCAATAAATGATTTGAAAAAAATAGGGATTGAAGGAGTCCTACCAAATTCCTTTTATGACACAGACATGGTACTGATACCTAAACCAGATAGGTTGAAAACAGAGAAAGAAAATTATAGACCAATCTCCCTAATGAATATTGATGCTAAAAATCAAATAAAATATTAGCAAAAAGTTAACAGAAAATCATCCCTAGGATAATATACAATAACCAAGTAAGATTTATACCAGGAATTCAGAGCTGGTTCAATATTAGGAAAAGTATTAGCATAATTGACTACATCAATAACCAAATTAACAAAAACCACATGATCATCTCAATAGATGCAGACAAAGCATTTGATAAAATCCAACATCCATTCCTAATAAAAACACTTGAGAGGATAGGAATAAATGGATTTTTCCTTAAAATAGTCAGGAGCATATATTTAAAACCGTCAGTAAGCATCATATGCAATGGGGAAAAACTGGAATCTTTCCCAGTAAGATCTGGAGTGAAGCAAGGTTGCCCACTATCACCATTATTATTTAATATCGTATTAGAAACACTAGCCTCGGCAATAAGAGTCGAGAAAGATATTAAAGGAATTAGAGTAGGCAATGAGGAAACCAAACTATCACTCTTTGCAGATGATATGATGGTATACCTAGAGAACCCCAGAGATTCTACTAAAAAGCTATTAGAAATAATTCATAATTTTAGCAAAGTAGCTGGATACAAAATAAATCCCCATAAATCCTCAACATTTTTATTAAGTGCTCTTGGATAGGCTGAGCAAATATAAGAAAGGTGACAATACTCTCTAAACTAATCTATTTATTTAATGCTATAGCAACCAGACTCCCAAGAAACTATTTTAATGACCTAGAAATGATAACAACAAAATTCATATGAAAGAACAAAAGGTCAAGGATTTCAAGGGTATTAATGAAAAAAAAATCAAATGAAGGTGGCCTAGCTGTACCTGATCTAAAACTATATTATAAAGCAGCAGTCACCAAAACCACTTGGTATTGGCTAAGAAATAGACTAGTTGATCAGTGGAATAGGTTAGGTTCACAGGACAAAATAGTCGATAACTATAGCAATCTAGTGTTTGACAAACCCAAAGATCCCAACTTTTGTGATAAGAATTCACTATTTGACAAAAGCTGCTGGGAAAACTGGAAATTAGTATGGTAGAAACTAGGCATGCACCCACACTTTACACCATATACCAAGATAAGGTCAAAATGGGTTCATTACCTAGGCACAAAGAATGAGATTATAAATAAATTGGAAGAACATAGGATAGTTTACCTCTCAGACTTGTGGAGGAGGAAGAAATTTGTAACCAAAGATGAACTAGAGATCATTATTTATCACAAAATAGAAAATTTTGATTATATCAAATTGAAAAGTTTTTGTACAAACAAAACTAATGCAGACAAGATTAGAAGGGAAATAATAAACTGGGAAAACTTTTATAGTCAAAGGTTCTGATAAAGGCCTCATTACCAAAATATATAGAGAATTGACTCTAATTTATAAGAAATCAAGCCATTTTCCAATTGATAAATGGTCAAAGGATATGAACAGACAATTCTCAGATGAAGAAATTGAACTTATTTCTAGCCATGTGAAAAGATGCTCCAAGTCATTATTAATCAGAATAATACAAATTAAGACAACTCTGAGATACCACTACACACCTGTCAGATTGGCTAGAATGACAGGGAAAGATAGTGCAGAATATTGGAGGGGATGTGGGAAAACTGGGGCACTGATACATCGTTGGTGGAATTGTGAATACATCTAACCATTCTGGAGAGCAATTTGGAACTATGTCCAAAGTTATCAAACTTTCCCTCAATTATAATAGTCTTTTTTGCCAAGGAAAAGACATTGCAAGCAGTCAAAAAGAAACAATTTAAATACCAAAAAGCCAAAATTAGGATTACCCACAATTAGGATTATCTAGAAGTTTCTACCTTAAAGAATCAAAGGGCCTGGAATCTGATATTCCAAAAAGCAGAGGAACTTGGATTACAACCAAGAATAAGCTATCCAGCTAAAATGAGCATTACCTTTCAGGAAAGAAGATAGACATTCAATGACAAAGGTATATTTCATATATTTCTAATGAAAAAAAATCAGAACTAAATGAAAAATTTCATCTCCAAATGCAGAACTCAAAAGAAGCATAAAAAGGTTAAAAGGAAAGAACTCTTGAGAACTATATTTCTGTTATGGATATACTTAGAGAGTGCAGGTATAATTTGATTTTATTATGATAATATGAAAAACTAGAGATGGAAAAAGAGGTAAAAGGAAGTAAATAAGGGAAATTACATCTCAAAAAGAGGCAAAAAAGACTATTATAATTGAGGGAATTCTTGAATTCTTATTGAATCATTCACTTCCAGTTGTTTAATTCTAATTTTTAGTGTATTTTTTTTTAAATTACAATTTGCCTTTTGTAGCAAATCTGCTAGATTACTCACTAGGGCAGAGTAGCTTAAGAGGTTCACAGAAGATTCCCAGGAATATGGAAGCTGCAATGCTCTGACTTTCCATCCCACATCCTTGCCCCAGGCTTCCTGTGCTGCAGTTTGGGCTCAGCAGACTGTCACCCTGCCTGTTTGAAACAGACCTGCTCTGAAGTTCTTCTAAAGTATCTTCTTCTGGGAATGTGCTGTACTCCAATTATTTGTGGGTTCTTTGACTCCAAAACCAGTTTAAAGGCTTAATCTGCTATTGGTTTGAAAGAAGGTCAGAGGAGGTCACAGAAAGTAGTGTCTGCTCTCTTCCATCTTGGCTCTGCCCTACACAGATCTATTTCCTCTTTTTTTTTTTTTACTGTTATGATTAATCTCTGCTCCTGGGGCAAAGGGGGGGGGCACTGTTTCAGCCTCCAGAGCAGGTATAAGCCTTGGCTTTGAGCATAGGAGTCCCTTGTGTTTGCAGGAGGTTTTTTTTTTTTTTTTTTTTTCTCCTTTTAGGAAACAGCCTGGTTTACCAGAGTTTGCCTTCTGAGGTGGGACTGGAAGCTTTCCCACTGATCGGTTTTTCCACTGAGCCAAGACTGACAGTTTTAGTTGATGATTTGCTGTGATTAAGATCCTCTCATCAGCTTTCTCAGTGTCTGTTTGAGCTGAGACGAACACCCTGAATACAGTTAGAATGATATTTCTTGAAGTTTTTTTCTATCTTGAACTGGAGAAATTATTTCATTCTGTCAGACTTGGTTCAGAAACTTGACTTCATGTGTTTTTTGAGGAAAACTGGGAGAGCTGGAGTAGCTTCCTGGTTTTACTCCACCATCTTAGCTCTACCCTGGAAGTTTATTGGTTCCTCTCAATATTGACATTTCTCTTTCTACAGGCTCATCCAGCTCTGGATCCTAGATGATCATTTCCCATCAAACTTGGATTCTAAGTTGTCTATTTAAGAATTTTGGTTTCACACCCCACCCCAAATTGTTTCATTTACAGTGGTACTTACTGCCAAGCTGGGAAATTCTGTATTTTAATATCTTGCCTACCTTGGCCCCATGAATGGGAGCTGAAAGCTCAGACATTTTGAAGAACCTTCCAAGAGAAGACATTTTTTCTATCTATAGGAACATTCTCCATTTTTTTAGTTTGATAATTTTAACAATGCACTTGATTCTTCTTGATATACTGATTTCTAAACAGAAATCTTCTGCCTTTATAACTTCATTGTAAGTAAAACCATGTTTTAATAGCCAAAAATATTCAATATTCATTACATTCAATAATAATAGCAATAACAGTTTTTTTCAATCAAAGATATAATTGCATGAAATTGCATTTGTTTTCATTGTACAAATTTTTGGTTTTTAGGAGTTTAATGTCTGGCTAAACACTATTTTCCACATATACTTTTGTGTGTTTGGTTTTGGATGTGAATTTTTTTAAAGTGTCACCAATATGGAATACAAATTAAATTGGAATAAATTATTCATCTCATAGGAAATATCCACTTTCCAGTTTCTAAATGACCTAGAAATGATCAATATTAGGGCCCATTAGGAATATATATGAAAATAAAGCTTCTGACATCATTTTAAGGTCCCTTCCAGGAGAGAGCATTTATTTTTCACAGCTCTACTAGGTATCACATAGGGTGATTTTTGAGATATTCTGAGGTCTCACCTTTTTGTGTTCTAGGTCATTTCATGGATATTCCTTTTGCTAAGGGCTCTCTGATCCTGTCTCATTCTTTCCTTCGTGGCTAATTCCAAGGATCACATTCTGTGTTGCAAAATCCTATTTCTGACAATTTTCATTCTTAGTCCCTGACCATGTTCCACTCTCATTCTTCCCAACTCTGGCATTCCAGGTTTTATAGACTCATCCATCCACCTTAAGATTCTGCTTTCAAAATTGCCTTCAAGCCCAGACATTTGAGATTCGAAGTGTCTTTTTCACATATAAAATTTTGGCTCTATTTTACACTCTCCTTGAGACATTTAAAGGCTGGACCTAATGACTAACAAGTTAATTCTGTATTTTAGCTCTCAGTCCCCTATTACTGTTTTCCTTGAAGTGGTATCTGGAATTCAAAATAGTCAGTATTCTAAGGACCTGACAAGTAATGATCTTTTTAGATCTTTTTCTTATAAGTTGTTTCACATTCTCTTCTACTTTTTCATTCTTTATATTTTGTTTTGTAATTTCCACTTCACATCAGTTAAATGTCAGTCCTTTGGACTACCTGAAAGTTGTGATCCAAAAAAACAATCTTGACACAATAATACAAAGAAAAAATTTAAAAATTTTTCCTGAAGATATAGAACATGAGGGAAAGTAGAAATAGAAAAATCCACCAATCAGGTAGAGAGTTCTTTGTTTCTTAATTTGGTATCACCCTTTAAGTCTAAATTACATACCCATTTTGATTTTATTTTGCTATAGAAAGTGAAGTGTTGGTCTGTTCATAGTTTCTGCAATCCTGTTTTTCAGTTTTCTCAGAAGTTTTTGTGAAATAGTGAATTCTTATTCCAGAAGCTGGAGTCTAAGTTTATCAAACAGTAAATTACTATAATCATTTACTATTGTGTCTTATGCACCAAATTTATTCCTCTGATTTATTACTATAGCTCTTACCCAGTACCAAATAGTTTTGATGATGGCTGCTTTATAATATAGTTTTAGTTCTGGTACAGCTAGGTCACCCTTATTTACATTTTTCCTATTAATTCCCTTAAATTCTTGCCCTTTTGTCCTCCCAGATGAATTTTTAAATTGATTTTTCTTAGTTCTATAAAATTTTTTGATAGTTTGAATGATAGGGCACTAAATTAATTTAGATAGAATTGTCATTTTTATTATATTAGCTCAGCCCACCCAGGAGCAATGAATATTTTCCCAGTTGCTTAGATGTGACTTTATTCCTGTGAAAAGTGTTTTGCAATTGTATTTATATAGTTCCTGAGTTTTTCTTGGCAAGTAGATTCCTATTTAATGTGGTCTGTAGTTATGGAATTTCTTTTTCAATCTCTTCTTCCTGAGTGTTGTTGATAATGCTGATGATTTATATGGGTTTGTTTATATCCTGCAACTTTGCTAAAGTTGTTAATTATTTCAGGTAGTTAAGTATATCATCATATCATCTCAAAAAAGTGATAATTTTGTTTCCTTGTTGCCTAATCTAATTTCTCTCTCTCTCTTTTTTTTCTTGGAGCAATTGGAGTTAAGTGACTTGCCCAGGATCACATAACTAGGAAGTGTTAAGTGTCTGAGACCAGATTTGAACTCAGATCCTCCTGACTTCAGGCCTGGTGCTCTATCCACTGCCCTACCTAGCTGCCCCTGTCTAATTTCTTCAATTTTTTTTTCTTCTCTTGTTGCTAAAGCTAACATTTCTGGTACACTATTGAATAATATTGATAATGGGAATTCTTGTTTCACTGATTCTTGCCGATAGTTTTAGATATGTATTACTTATCATTTTAAGAAAAACTCCACCTATTCCTATGCTTTCTATTGTTTCTAATAAGAATAGGTGTTGTATCTCAAAAGACTTTTTTGCACTTATTGAGATATCAAATGATTTCCATTGGCTTTGTAATTGGTGTGGTCAATTATGTTAATAATTTCCCTAATGTTGAACCAACTCTGCATTCCTGATATAAATCTCACCTCATCATGCTGTATGATGGTGATAAATTGCTAATATTTTATTTAAACATTTCTCATCAATCTCAAGGGAATTAATGAAAAAAAATCAAATGAAGGTGACCTAGCTGTACCTGATCTAAAACTATATTATAAAGCAGCAGTCACCAAAATCATTTGGTATTGGCTAAGAAATAGATTAGTTGATCAGTGGAATAGGTTAGGTTCACAAGACAAAATAGTCAACTATAGCAATCTAGTGTTTGACAAATCCAAAGATCCTAACTTTTGGGATAAGAATTCATTAATTGACAAAAACTGCTGAGAAAACTGGAAATTAATATGGCAGAAATTTGGCATGGACCCACACTTAATACTATATACCAAGATAAGATCAAAATGGGCCTATGATTTAGGCATAAAGAATGAGATTATAAATAAATTAGAGGAACATAGGATCGTTTACCTCTCAGACTTGTGGAGGAGGAAGAAATTTGTGACCAAAGAAGAACTAGAGATCATTATTGATCACAAAATAGAAAAATTTGACTATCAATTTAAAAAGCCTTTGTACAAACAGAACTAATGCAAACAAAATTAGAAGGGAAGCAACAAACTGGGAAAACATTTTCACAGTTAAAGGTTCTGATAAAGGCCTCATTTTGAAATATACAGAGAACTGACTCTAATTTATAAGAAATCAAGCCATTCTCCGATTGATAAATGGTCAAAGGATTTGGACAGACAATTTTTAGATGATGAAATTGAAACTATTTCCACTCATATGAAAGTGTTCCAAATAACTATTAATCAGAGAAATGCAAATTAAGACAACTCTGAGATACCACTACACACCTGTGAGATTGGCTAAGATGACAGGAAAAAATAATGATGAATGTTGGAGGGGATGCGGGAAAACTGGGACAGTGATGCATTGTTGGTGGAGTTGTGAACAAATCCAACCATTCTGGAGAGCAATCTGGAATTATGCCCCAAAAGTTATCAAACTGTGCATACTTTTTGATCCAGCAGTGCTACTACTGGGCTTATACCCCAAAGAAATACTAAAGAAGGGAAAGGGACCTGTATGTGCCAAAATGTTTGTGGCAGCCCTGTTTGTAGTGGCTAGAAACTGGAAATTGAATGGATGTCCATCAATTGGAGAATGGTTGGGTAAATTGTGGTATATGAATGTTATGGAATATTATTGTTCTGTAAGAAATGACCAGCAGGATGAATACAGAGAGGCTTGGAGAGACTTACATAAACTGATGCTGAGTGAAATGAGCAGAACCAGGAGATCATTATACACTTCAACAACGATATTGTATGAGGATATATTCTGATGGAAGTGGATTTCTTTGACAAGGAGACCTAACTCAGTTTCAATTGATCAATGATGGACAGAAGCAGCTACACCCAAAGAAAGAACACTGGGAAATGAATGTAAACTATTTGCATTTTTGTTTTTCTTCCCTGGTTATTTTTACCTTCTGAATCCAACTCTTCCTGTACAACAAGAGAACTGTACGGTTGTGTACACATATATGATATCTAGGATATACTATGACATATTTAACATGTATAGGACTGTTTGCCATCTGGGAGAGGGGGTGGAGGAAGGGAGGGGAAAAGTCAGAACAGAAGTGAGTGCAAAGGATAATGTAAAAAAATTACCCAGGCATGGGTTCTGTCAATAAAAAGTTATAATTATTAAAAAAAATAAACATTTCTCATCAATGTTAACTAGGGAAATTGGCCTATAATTTTCTTTCTTTATTTTGATTCTTTGTGGTTTAGGTATCAGCATTATATCTGTTTCATAAAAGGAATTTGGTAGTACTCCTTTTTTCCTATTTTTTCCAAATAGTTTATAGAGTACTGGAATTCATTGATCTTTAAATGAATTCACTTACAACTCCTTCTGGCTCTGGAGATTGTTTGTTAGGGAATACATTGATAGTTTGCTCAATTTGTTTTTCTAAAATGGGGTTATTTAAATATTTATGGGGTTATTTTAAATATTTCAATTCTAATTTGTGCAGTTTATATTTTTGTAACTATTAATCACTTTCACTTATCTTGTCATTGTTAGTGGCATTCAATTAGGAAAATAGTACCTAATTATTGCTTTCATTTCCTCTTCATTGGTGTTGAATTCACCCTTTTCATTTTTGATACTGTTAATTTGGTTTTCTTCCTTCTTTTTTTAAGTCAAATTAACCAAAATTTCTCTATTTTAATGTTTTTTTCCTCATAAAATTGGCCCAGCTATTCACTAGTTCAATAATTTTCTTAATTTCAATTTTATTAATCTCTCCTATGATTTTCAGAATTTTTAACTTGGTATTTAATTGAGGATTTAAAATGTCCTTTTATCTTGCTTTTTTTGATTGTATGTCCAATGAACTGATCTGTTCTTTCTCCATTTTATTTATGTAAGAATTTCAAGATATAAAATTTCCCCTAAGTACTGTTTTGTCTGCATCCCATAAATTTTAGTATGTTGTCTCATTATTGTCATTCTCTTGGATAAAATTATTGATTATTTCTATGATTTGTTGTTTGAGCCACTCATTTTATAGGATTAGGTTATTTAGTTTCCAATTATTTTTTATCTTTTTTCCATGACCCTTTATTACATACAATTTTTACTGCATGATGATCTGAAAAGAATGCAAATGCAATATTTCTGCCTTTCTGCATTTTGTTATGAGGTTTTAATTCCCTAATATATGGTCAATTTTTGTGTAGATGCCATGTAATGCTGAGAAAAAGTTTGTATTTCCATTCAATTTTTTTCCAGAGTGTATCATATTTCACTTTTCTAAAATTATATTCAACTCCTTAACTTCCTGTTTATTTTGTGGTTAGATTTATCTAATCCTGAGAAGGGATTATTGAGAATAATTTTGCTATTTTTTCTTGTAACTCACATAACTTCTCTAAAAATCTTGATGATGTATCACTTGTTGAATGTATGTACTTGTTTAACAATGATATTACTTCATTGTTTATGGTACATTTTAGCAAGATTTAGTTTTCTTGCTAGTCTCTGTAAGTCAGAGCTATTTTTTTGTTATAATTCATTATTGATTAGAGAAATGCAAGTTGAGACAACTCTAAGGAACCACTTCATACTTCTCAGATTGGCTAAGATGACAGAAAAAGATAATGATAAATGTCAGAGGGGGTATGGGAACACTGGGACATTAATAAATTGTTAGTGGAGTTGTGAACTGATCCAACCATTCTGGAGAGCAATAAAGAACTATGTTAGAAGGGCTATCAAACTGTGCATGCCTTTTGATCCAGCAGTGTCTCTATTGGACCTTTAATCCAAAAAGATCATAAAAATGGAAAAAAGACCATATATGTAAAAATGTTTGTAATAGCCCTTTTTGTGGTATCTAGGTACTGGAAACTGAGTGGTTGCCCATCAGTTGGGGAATGGGTGAACAAGTTGTGGCATATGAATGTAATGGAATATTATTATTGTATAGGAAATGATGAGCAGGCTGATTTCAGAAAAGCCTGGAAAGACTTACATGAACTGATGCTGAGTGAAGTGAGCAGAAAGAGGAGAACATTGTACATAGTAACAGCAAGATTATATGATGATCAACTATGAAGAACTTCACTTTTCTCAGCAATGTGATAATTCAAAACAATTCCAATAGCCTTGGGCTGGAAAATAGCATCTGCATCCAGAGGGAGGGGGATAAATGTGGATCAAAGCATAGAGTTTTCTCTCTCTCTTTTTTTTTTTTTTTGATTTCTTTACTTGCTTTTTCTTTCTTATGGTTTTTCCCCTTTTGGTCTGATTTTTCTTGCATAACATGACAAATATGGAAATATGTTTAAAAGGATTGCACAATTTTAACCTAATCAGATTGCTTGCTGTCTTGGGATGGGATAAGACAGGGAGGGAGAAAAATATGAAACATGCAGTCTTACAAAAACGCATGTTAAGAACTACATGTGCTTGGAAAAAATAAAATTTTTTAGAGAAGAAAAAAATTAGATCTATTTTTGCTTTTGCTTTGTCTGAGATAAGAATCACTCTCGAAATTTTTTTTCTCAGGCTCTGGACAACTCTTACATGTTATCTTCAAAGTTCCCTCTCAGACATTCTTTTTTATTTTATTTTTACTTTATTTTATTTTTTTAGGAACATAGTTGTGCTTATTATTATTAGAACGGGAACTGCAAGCAGCCAGAGTAAAGCAAACTCGCGGTCCCAGGCCCTGAACCGACATGACACCACGAATATAATGTGATTCTTGATTTCAACATTACCCAAATTGCAGCTAATCTATATTCTAAGGGACCTCCCCTCCAGTTCTGATATTCTGACTTATAGGTACAATCCATATTTTGCTTCAGAACCTACACTGCTAAGCCACCTCTTAAATGCGATATCCTAGAAACTTCCCAGTTTTGACATTTTATGTTCTAAGGCTTTTCTTGCTATGACCAGTGAGGCTTCCTCCTTCCTTTTAATAATAATACACATAATATATTATCAGTACAGTGATTTCAAAGCAAAATTGCTATTTCTTTAAAGCCTCTGTATATAACAATACATTCCCCCCTCCAATATACTTTCATGTGACAATGAAATTGAATTGAAGAAAATTGCACAATCATCAAAATACTAAGTTCTTACTACACATCACAAGAGAAAATATTAGTGAAGATGGAGAGAGTAACATGAAATTTGGCACCACACTGAACAATTTTAGATACCTCTTGGAATGTGCTAAGGAACTTAACATTATATTAGTTGTTATTAAGTTTCATGTTTCAAGTTCTTGCAAAGAACCTCAAGTGTATATTCATGCTTTATTTGATGCTCGATGTGTGTTTGACAGGGCTAGAAAATTTGGTTTTAAGATGACTATATTAGATATTGGTGGAGAATTTATGGGTAGTGAATTTCAGTTGCAAGAGCTTAATCATGTCATCAACCCTGTGCTGAATGTCTACCTTCCTGAAAGATCTGGCATTAAGATCATTTCAGAACCAGACTATTATGTATTTTCTGCATTTACTTTAACAGTTCATATCATTATAAAGAAAACTGTTGAAAATGATGTTTCCTCTAGAGTTTCAGAAAAACATGGGAGTAATGAACCAGCCGTTATGAATGATGGTGTTTATGGTTCTTTTGTAAATAATTTGCCTAAGAACTTGAATATCATTCCAGAAGTTCACAAAAACACAAGAAAGATGCTTCTCTATTTATAAGCAGCCTTTGGAGTCTATCCTTTGATGAGCTTGATCAAAATATAGAAAACTATTTTCTTCCTGATCTGCATGTAGGAGACTGGCTGATCTTTGATAATATGGGAACAGATACTCTTCATAAAACATCTGCTTTTAATGATTTTCAGAAACTATTTATTACATGATTGTATAAAATGCAAACTGCTGGAATTACTTCAGGGGCAGTGATGAAGAACTTCTTTATGTCTTCTTGCATTCAGTTGAGCCAAGACAACAGCAACTTTTGCATGGAAGCTTAAAAACAGGCATTAATACTTTCTTTTGGACCTGAAGTTCCAAGTTAAACCTGTCTGGTCAATATTCCACTGTGGCAGAAAAACTTAACAATCTTTATTATTCACTCTCCAAAACTTGAAAGAAATTAGTAATAATAGCTAATTGGAAAAGGCAAAAACCAGCTCACAACTATAATTCTTTGGAATGAGGTGGAAACTAGATTATGTGTCTAGATATAAATTTACCAGTTATACAACCCCTAAGTGTTTAAAATAAAATATACAACAAAATGGATGACTTAGTATAATGTTCTTATTGGTTTTCTTGAGGTCTTTGAGTAGCCCTCGTTTCAGTAATCATCACAAGAATAGCCAGGTGTTAAAGTCCAAATCCTTTATTATTTCTTTCAAAGTCTTGTTTCCTTTCCTAGGGCCTGGTTAGCTTTCTTAAAGGCCTTCAGGAGTCTTGGTTTCAGTGGAGAAACTGCAGGAGGCCAAGTCTATCACCAAGGTGGTGTGAGATGGGATGAATGAATCTGAGTCCAAGGACTTGTGCTTCAGCCTCCAGTCCTCTTGTCTTCCCTAGCTCTGAATCTGGCTGAGGCTCCCAGTTTATATGCTCTCTTATAATTGCATTATTATAGATGTGAATCTTGTAGAACTATATTAAGTACTAAGTACATGGACTGAACTAGAGAACTATTAAGCACCATGCTAAACTAGATAACCATTGTCTTTATCAATTCCACTGACTTAATACCTTGTAAGAATCTTTGTTTCAGAGTTCTGGCCCATAACAACTTAGTGAAGTTGGAAGCATGTCACTTGGATTTACAATTTTTATACTAAGGATTCCTATTAAAAAGTACTGTAAAGTTATTGTCTTTCATTCAAAATATATCAAATGTCAGTGGAAGACCAGTGTGACTTCAATTAGATATGTCTAGTGTGCTTTGAATTGTAGTTTAATAAATGTAGAATTGCATCTTAGTTTTTGTTGCATTTGACCTGACAACCCTTGTATGACTGCAACAAAATTTCGCATATATTTTACTGTTTTTTTGGTAAAACTTTGGGAAAAGGGGTTAGTTAGCATAGGTAGTCTTGAAATAGATGTATATATGACTATTTTAAAAGTTGTTTTTCTTTAGCCCATCATTTCAAATTTATTTTGGCAGCAATTTCTTTTGTCCAGTTATTTAAGATTTCAATTAGTTAAAGCAAATTTGATGTGAATTTCAGATTCTTTCCTGGAAATTTGACATATAGTTTGTAGTGTTTATTAAATATAATATATGAATTTTTAATAACTTTAACAACAAAATGTTAGGTTGGCAAGCCCAACGGTAATAAATAGATTTCTGTATATAGATACAATGCATGGAATACCTTGAACATGCAAGTTTATTGGTTGAAATGGTTGAAATTGGCTGAAATTTATGCTAAATAATAGAATAGGTAGGAGGGGAATACATTTCAAATAGTTATGTATACCAATAAAAAGAAGGACTACATCCATCTTCAAAAACTTAGGTGCTCTATTTCACTGGATATTTAAAATTTTTAATTGTGAGAATGCACATTATTAAGTTTTTTCAACTGCAGTTATAATTAGAAAAAATATTAAGCTGTTCCCTTAATTCTTTGTTACTGAACTTTTAGTTCAGTTAGCATTATTCTTTTAATTCTTGTGCTAATTTGGTTGGGATTTTTGTAGGCTTATCCTTAGCCTTACAGTATTTAGTCAGGATTTGTAATGTTCACTGCTAATGTTATTAATAACCTTTGCTTTCAGAATTGAAATAGTAATGAAACAAGGATCATTGTTCCTTAGTTTTTGCTTAGATGTGGAATTTCCTCCTCCCAAGTGGAAATATACCTTCACGTTGGTCCCAATCAACAGAAAATCCTATTCATGAGTTACGAGTATAGTACAAAGCTGGTTTTTTCATGTGCTTCAAAGTAGAAAGAAATTAATAATGGTACTCTCAAAATTTCAACTTTTGAAACCAATAGGGTACACTCATTGCTTGATTTTTTGTGATTTAATAAATTCCCATTTGAACTTAATATTGGGGCTAAATTTTAGTAATTTAGCAACCTAACAAACTGGTGTGTCATCTTAATTGTATTTTCAGAGCTGGCCAAAGCTAAATATAGGGTTCTATGCAAAATTAAAAATTATAAACTTACTATGCAATGTCCTTGCAACTCAGAAAGCTGGAGAAATAGTTTTCCTACCTCCTTTACATGTCATGTTTGTTTGTGGCCCAGGATGCCAAACTTTTGTAGCTTTTCAGCTTATTGATCACTTATAATAACTTCTAAGCTTCATACAGTATCAATTTTTCTGTGAAGTCTGTAGAAGATTTGTTTTATGTAAAAATGATAATACCTCAGAGCTGTATCACTTTTGTAAATAATATGGTAGTATCTTCAGGAGATGTCTGCATTGTATTTGAAGACTGCTATAAAAATTGAAGTTTTGAACCTATGTACTTCAATTTGATATGCTAAAAAGTACTGAATTAATGTTTCTATCCTTTCTGTTTACAATTTTATAATCTCAATCCAGAATTTAATTGAATATTAAAACATGAAAACATGATTTCTATATAGTAAGTTGACAAAATACTTAAGATCAGAAAAAAAATTAATGTTTTGAAAATATCAAATAAAACCCTGCTTGAAACAATGTAAAAGATTTCCTAAGGCCACATAAGTTGTCACCATATGCACATTTAAAGGAAGTATTAGACTTATTGGTGTTCTGAGAGAGATATACAAGTCAGAAGGACAAGCCCACTAGAGGAGGCAAGACAGATTCATTCCATTTTCTACCTTTGTGCTGGCTGGAGGTTTTGGATTCAGAGGGAGCTAGAAGATGAAGCTGGCAGAGGAAAAGGAATAGAGGCAAGATCGGGAAGGCCTCCAGAGAACTAGCTGAGCCCCAAATGAAGGAGATAAGATTTGAAAGAGACAATAAAGGAATTGGACTTTAACTCCTGGCTGCATTTGAGGTGATTATTATACTGAACTGAAACTAAGGCTGTCTCCAGAAGCCCCCCAAGAAACCTGCACTCAGAGAACGATTATATTTTAGAGAAGAGAACATTACATTTCATCTTAATTTTATTTTTTAGATATCCTCCCTTCATATTCAATTAATACCAGTGCCTTCTAACTACCCTAATAATGCTAAAGTTCTTATGAGTTACAAGTATCCTCTTCTCATATAGGAATATAAACATATTAACCTTAGGATTTCCCTTTCCTGAGAGGGGGCAGAGCCAACATGGTGGAGAGCAGACAAGCAGACAAGACCTTCTCTCAAACCAACAGCACATTAAGCTCTAAACTGCTTTTGGAGTCAAAAAATGCACAAATATTTGGAGTATAACACATTACCAGAAGAAGATACCTTGGAAGAACTTCAGAAGAGATCTGTTTCAAACGGGGCAGGGAAACAGTCTGCTGAGTCCAGAAAGCAGCACAGGGAGACCAGGGCAAGGAGCTGGGATTGGGAGTCAGAATGTTGCAGCTTCCATGCACCTGGGAATGTTCTGTGAGTCTCCTGGGCTACTCTGTCCTGATTGCAGGCAGGTGATTTTGGCAGATTTGCTACGAAAGGCAAATTGTAAACCACTGAGTCCCAGAAGAATGCCAGACTTAGTCATAATTATCCAGTGCTGAAAATCAATCAGCAAAACTGTTCCAGGGCAAATTTAAGAAGCTGTCATTTCTTTGCATTGAACAGACCTCAAGCCTTAAAAAAAATGCATAAAAAACAAAACGAACTCTCACCATAGACAATTTTTATGGAGAGAGAGGAGAACATACTTCAAATCCTAAGGTTCCTAAAGAAAAATATCTCCAAATGAAGACCCAAAAGGTGACATGAGCTGGTCCCCATTACTTGGAAGATTGCATAAAGGACGTTAAAAGAGAGCTAGAAGAAAAATGGGGACAGAAAATGAGATCATTATAAGAAGGAATGGAAAAAGCATATAATGCCCTACAAAAGAGATATGAAAAAGACACCAATTCACTGAAAAACAAAATTTGTGAAATGGAAAAAGAATGCAATGAACCAAAAATTCAATTGGTCAATTACAAAAGGAGCTAAAACAGGTAACTGAAGAAAATAATACACTAAAACAAATGGAATGAATGATTCAATAAGACTTCAAGAATCAGTCAAACAGAAACAAAAACAAAAAACAACTAGTAAATATGAAATATCTCCTAGGAAAAAACAACTGACCAGGAAAATAGATCTAGGAGAGATGATATAAAGATTATTGAACTTCCTGAAAGCCATGATAAAAATAAGGAACCTAGACATTGTTACATGAGATCATAAAAAAAAACCCTGCTCTGACATTTTAGAATCAGAAGATAAAATAGCCATCGGAAGAATTCACTGATCAGCTTTTAAAAGACACCCCCAAATTAAATCCCCAAGGAATATCGTGGCTAAATTTCAGAACTATCACACTAAGGAAAAGATATTGCCAGCAGGCAGAAAGAAATGATTTAAATATTGTGGAGCCACAATTAGGATTACCCAAAATTTAGCATCTTCCACCTTAAAGGATGAAGAGCCTGGAATCTGATATTCTGAAAGGCAAAGGAACTTGGATTACAGCCAAGAATAAACTATCCAGCTAAAATGAGCATTATCTTTCAGGGAAGAAGATGGACATTCAATGATATAGGTGAATTTCACCTATTTCTAATGAAAAGACCAGAACTGAACAAAAAACTTGATCTCCAAACACAGAACTTGAAAGAAGCATACAAAGGTAAAAAAGAAAGAACTCTTGAAAGCTATATTTTTGTTATGGGTATACTGAGAGAATGTGGGTATAATTTGATTTTATTATGATGATATGAAAAAGAAACTAGAGGTGGAAAGAGGATCATTCTGGAAAAAAAATGAAAAGAAGGTAAAATAAGGGCAAGTAGATCTCACAAAGAGGCAAAGAAAATCTATTATAATTGAAGGAAAGAATGGAGGTGGATGAGCATTGTGTGAATCTTACTCTCATCCAATTTACTTCTAAGAGAGAATATCAGACATATTTGGTTTCACAGAGAAACTTGTGTCACTTTATAGGGAAGTGAGAGGGAAAGGGGGGAAAGAAAGAGAAAGACTAATAGAAGGGGAAATAGAAGTATTAGGGAATAGGTGTAAAAAGAGGATAGGCTCTAAAGGGGAGGACTATTTAAGGGAGGAGGTCATCAAAAGCAAAATATTGGGGAGGAATGAAAGAGAAAAGCATAATCTAAGGTAAATAAGATGACAGAAAAATATGAAATTAGTTATTTTAACTGTGAATGTGAATGAGATGAAATCTCCCATAAAATGGAAACAGATAGCAGACTGGATTAAAAGCCAGAATACATACAGAGCGAAGGTAAAGGCCTGAAACAGAATTTAGTATGCTTCAGGTAAAGTAAAAAAAAAAAAAAAAAAAAAAAAAAACAGGGGTTAGCAGTCCTGATCTCAGATCAAGTAAAAGCAAAAGTAGATCTAATTAAAAGAGATAGGGAAGGAAACTATATTTTACTAAAAGGTACCATAGATAATGAAGCAATTTCAATACTAAATATATATGCACTAAGTGGTATATCATCCAAATTCCTAGAGAAGTTAAGAGAGATGCAAGAAGAAATAGATAGCAAAACTACACTAGTGGGGGATTTCAATCTGGATCTCTCAGAACTAGATACATTGAACCACAAAATAAATAAGAAGTTAAAGAGGTAAATAGAATACTAGGAAAGTTAGATATGCTACAACTTTGAAGAAAATTGAATGGAGGCAGAAAGGAGTTTACTTTTTTCTCAGTGGTTCATAGAACTTATACAAAAATTGACCATGTGTTAGGGCATAAAAACCTCAAAAATCAAATGCAGTAAATGCATTTTTTCCAGATCATGACTCAATAAAAATCATGTGCAATATAAGGCCAGGAGAAAATAGACCAAGACGAAATTGTAAATAACCTAATCCTAAAGAATGAATGGATGAAATAGCAAATCATAGACACAATCAATAATTTCATCCAAGAGAATGACAATAATGAGACAACATACCAAAATTTGTGGGAAGCAGTCAAAGTGGAAATAAGGGGAAATTTTATATTTCTAGATGCTTACTTGCATAAAATAATTAATTGGGCTTACAACTAAAAAATCTAGAAAAAGAACAAATTTAAAACCCTTAATTAAATACCAAATTTGAAATTCTGAAAATCAAAGGGCAGATTAATAAAATTGAAAATAAGAAAACTATTGAATTAATAAATAAAACTAAAAGTTGGTTTTATTAAAACAAACAACAAAATAGCCTTTAGTCAATTTGAATAGAAAAAGGAAAGAAAAAATCAAATTGTTAGTCTCAAAACTAAAAAGGGAGAACTTTCCACCAACTTAAGAGGAAATTAGAGCAATAATTAGGAGATATTTTGCCCAACTATATGCCAATAAATTTGATAATCTAAATGAAATGGAGGAATATCTACAAAAATATAGATTGCTCAGGTTAACTGAAGAGGAAATGAATTATTTAAATAGTCCCATTTTAGAAAAAAGAAATAGAACAAGCTATTACTCAACTCCCTAAAAAAAAATTCCCAGAATCAGAGTTTTACACGTGAATTCTACCAAACTTTCAAAGAAAAAATTAATTCTAATACTATGAAAATTATTTGAAAAAAATAGGGAAAGAAGGAATCCTACCAAATTCCTTTTATGACACAGATGTGGTGCTGATAGCTAAACCAAGTAGAGTGAAAACAGAGAAAGAATGTTATAGACCAATTTCCCTAATGAATATTAATGCAAAAACCATAAATAAAATATTAGCAATGAGATTACAGAAAGTCACCCTCAAGATAATACAATATGGCCAAGTAGAATTTATACCAGGAATGTAGGGCTACTTCAATATTCAGAAAACTATCAGCATAATTAACTATATCAATAACCAAACTAACAAAAAACATATAATTATCTCAATAAATGCAGAAAAAGCATTTGATAAAATCCAACACCCATTTCTATTAAAAACACTAGACATTATTGGAATAAATGGTCTTTTGCTTAAAATGATCAGTAACATCTATTTAAAACCATCAGCAAGAATCATATACAATGGGAACAAACTAGAATCATTCCCAATAAGATCAGGAATGAAACAAAGCTTCCCACTATCATCATTACTATTGAATATTGTATTAGAAATGTTAGCTTTAGCAGTAAGAGAAAAAAAAGAGGTTAAAGGAATTAGAGTAGGTCCAGAGAAAACCAAATTATCACTCTTTGCAGATGATATGATGATATACTTAGAGAACCCCAGAGGTTCTACTAAAAAGCTATTAGAAATAATCCACAACTTTAGCAAAGTTGTGCAGGATACAAAATAAATGTTATCAGCATTCTTATATATCACTAACAAAATCCAATAGCTAGAGATACAAAGAGAAATTCCATTTAAAATAACTGCCCATAGTATAAAACATTTGGAAATCTATCTGCCAAGGGAAAGTCAGGAACTATATGAGCAAAACTACAAAACTCTTTCCACACAAAGTCAAATCTAACCAATTGGAAAAATATTAACTGCTCTTGGATAAGTCCAGTGGATATAATAAAGATGACAATACTACCTAAACTAATCTATTTAGTGCTATACCAATTAGAATCCCAAAAAACTATTTTAATGACCTAGAAAAAATAACAAGAAAATTAATCTGGAAGAACAAAAGGTCAAGACTTTCAAGGGAACTAATGAAAAAAAAATCAAATGAAGGTGGCCTAGCTGTACCTGATCTAAAACTATTATATAAAGCAGCAGTCACCAAAACCATTTGGTATTGGTTAAAAAATAGACTAGTTGATCAATAGAATAGGTTAGGTTCACAGGACAAAATAGTCAATAACTATAATATTCTAGTGTTTGCCAAACCCAAAGATCCCAACTTTTGGAATAAGAATTCAATGTTTGACTAATCTGCTGGGAAAACTGGAAATTAGTATGGCAGAAATTAGGCACAAACCCACACCTAACACCATATACCTTGCAAGATAAGGTCAAAATGGGTTCATGATCTAGACATAAAGAATGATACTATAAACAACTTAGAAGAACATAGGATAGTTTACCTCTCAGATTTGTGGAGGAGAAAGGAATTTGTGACCAAAGAAGAACTAGAGGTCATTATTGATCACAAAACAAATAATTTTGATTATATTAAGTTAAAAAGTTTTTGAACAAACAAAACTAATGCAGACAAGATTAGAAGGGAAGCAGTAAACTGGGAAAACATTTTTACATCCAAAGGATTTGATAAAGCCCTCATTTCTAAAATATATAGAGAATTGACTCTAATTTATAAGAAATCAAGCCATTCTCCAGTTGATAAATGATCAAAGGATATGAACAGATGATTCTCAGATGAAGAAATTGAAACTATATCTAGTCCTATGAAAAGATGCTCCAAGTCATTATTAATCAGAGAAATGTAAATTAAGACAACTCTGAGATACTACTACACACCTTTCAGATTGGCTAAGATGATAGGAAAAGACAAGGATGAGTGTTGGAGGGGATGTAGGAAAACTAGGACATCATTGGTGGAGTTGTGAAAGGATCCAGCCATTCTGGAGAGCAATTTGGAATTGTGTTCAAAAGTTATCAAACTGTGCATACCCTTTGACCCAGCAGACTTTCTATTGGGTCTATGTCCTAAAGAGATCTTAAATGAAGGCAAGGGACCCACATGTATAAAAATATTTTGGTAGCTCTTTTCATAGTGGCAAGAAACTGGAAACTGAATGAATGTTCATCAGTTGGAGAATGACCTAATAAGTAATGGTATATAAATGTTATGGAATATTATTGTTCTATAAGAAATGATCAGGAGGATGATTTTAGAGAGGCCTGGAGAGACTTACATGAAATGATGCAAAGTGAAATGAGCTGAACCGGGAGATCATTGTACACAACAACATCAATATTATACAAAGATCAATTCTGATGAAAGTGACTCTTTCCAACAATGAGGTGATTGATGCCAGTTCCAAAGATCTTGAGATGAAGAGAGCCATCTACATCCAGAGAGAGGATTGAAGGAACTGAATGTGGATCACAATATAACATTCTCACTCTTTTTGATGTTGTTTGCTTGCATTTTGTTTTCTTCCTCATTTATTTTCTTTTTTTGATCTGATTTATCTTGTGCAGCAAGGGAATCGTACAAATATTTTTATACGTATTGGATTTAACATATTTTAATATGTTTAACACATATTGAATTGCTTGCCATCTAGGGGAGGGGGTAGGGGGATGTAGTAGAAAATCTGAAACACAAGGTTCTGCAATCATCAATGTTGTCAAATTATCCATTCATATGTTTTGAAAATAAAGTTTTATTAAAATTAATAAAATAATTTAAAAAAGGATTTCCCTTTCCTGATTACCTATTTATGCTTCTCTTGAATCTTGTATTTCAAAGTTAAACTTTCTGTTCATCTCTGGTCTTTTCATCAAGAATACTTGAAAGATCTCTATTTAATTGTATTTCCATTTCCCCCTGATGGATTATACTGAGTTTTGATTCTTGTAATCCTGACTCCTTTGCCCTCTGTAATACCATATTTTAAGCCCTCTGATCCTTTAATGTAGAAGCTGAAAAATCTTGTGATAACCTGACTGGCTCTCAGAGATTTAAATTGTTCTTTTCTGAATGTTTGAGGTATTTTCTCCTTGTCCTGGGAGTTCTGGAATTTACCTATAATTTTCCTGGGAGTTTTCATTTTCTTTTAGGAGGTAATTGATGGATTCTTTCAATTTCTACTTTTCCCTATGTTTACAGAATATCAGGGCAGTTTTTCTTCACAATTTCTTGAAAAATGATGTCTAGGTCCTATTTTATCTTGGGTTTCAGGTAGTCCAATAATTTTTCAATTATCTTTCCTGGATTTGTTTTCCAGATCACTTGTTTTTCCAACGATATCTCACTTCACATTTTTCTTTTTTTTCCATTCTTTTGTTTTTGTTTTATTGTTGATTTCTCATAGTTATTAGCTTCCAGTTGCTCAATTCTAATTAAAATATTTTAATAATATTTTATTTTGTCATTCATTTTTGTAAGACTTTGTGTTCCAAATTTTTCTCTTTCCCTTCCTCACCTCTCTCTTTTCCAAGACAGCAAACATTGTGATATAGGTTAAACAAGTGCAATTCTTTTAAACATATTTCCACATTGTCATATTGTACAAGAAAAATCACACCAAAAGAAAAAGAAACATGAGAAAGGAAAAAAAAAACAAAAAATGAAAATATTATGCTCTGATTAATATTCAGTCTATCTGGATGCAGATGGCATTTTTCATCTCACATCTATTGAAACTGACTTGAATCACCACATTGTTGAGAAGAGCAAAGTCCATCACAGTTGAACATCACACAATCTTATTCTTACTGTGCACAGTGTTCTCCTGATTCTGCTCACTTCACTAAGCATCAGTTCATGTAAGTCTCTCCAGGCCTTTCAGAAATCATTCTGCTTGTCATTTCTTACAGAACAACAATATTCCATAACATTCATATACCACAATTTATTCAGCCATTCTCCAATTGATGGGCATCCACTCAATTTCCAATTCCTAGCCACTACAAAAAGTGCTGCCGCACATTTTTGTACATGTGGATCCTTTCCCCTTTCTTATGATTTCCTTGGAATACAGACCTAGTAGTGGCACTGCTGGATCAAAGGGTAGGCACAATTTGAAATCTCTTTGTGTACAGTTCCAAATGACTCTCCAGAATGTTTGGATCGGTTCACAACTCCATAAACAATTTATTAGTGTTCCAGTTTGTCCATATCCCCTCCAACATTGATCATCTTTTCCTGTCATCTTAGCCAATCTGAGAGGTGTGTAGTAGTACCTAAGAGATGTCTTAATTTGCATTTCTCTAATCAAAAGTGATTTAGATAATTTTTTCATGGCTATAGTTTTAATTTCTTCATCTGAAAATTGTCTGTTCATATCCTTTGACAATTTATCAATTGCATAATTACTTGCTTTCTTATAAACTGACACAATTTTCTATATATTTCTGAAATGAGGCCTTTATCAGAAATATTGGCTGTAAATTTTTTTCCTGAGATTTATGCTTTTCTTCTAATCTTGGTTGTATTTGTTTTGTTTGTGCAAAAGCCTTTTGACTTAATGTGATCAAAATTATTCATTTTGATGTAGAGGGCCAAATGTACTTGATACAAGTAATCTTACAACAAAATGTTAACTTAGTGGAATTAAGATAATGATTCTCTAGTTTACGTGTACTTAGTACTTAGTATAGTTTTACAAGTTTACACCTATTCTACAAGATTGACACCTATGATGATGTAATTATAATTGAGTATATAAGAGCTAAGAGATCTGAGAAGGAAGACAGACTCAGAGATAGAGGACTGGAGGCTGGAGGACAGACTTGAAGATAGCCCCTCATGGTGGCTGTCTTGTCTCCTTCACTTCTCCACTAAGGCCAAGGCCCATCTAAAGGTCCCTTAGAAAGATATCCCAGCTCCAGGTGAAGGAGACAGACTGTGAAGGAGATAATAAAGACTTTGGACTTTATTCCAGATTATTCTTGTGGTGATTATTGTGCTGAATCCAAAGCCCATTTGGAGGACCTCCATTGAGCTAGCCAGACATTATAATTCTCTAATTTTTCTTTGGACATAAATTCCAACCTTTTCCACAGATCTGACAGGTAGACTATTTCTTACTTTATTAATATGCACACAGTATCACCCTTTATGTCTAAATTATGAAGCCATGTTGACCTTATCTTGAAAGAGGGTATTAGATGTTGATCAATGCCTAGTTTCTGCCATACCATTCTCCAATTTTCCCAGGAATTTTTTGTCAAATAGTGATGATTTCTTGTTCCAGAAGTTGGAATCTTTGGGTATATCAAACATTATATTAATGTCTTTCACAATTGCATCTTGTGTACCTGATTTATTATCTTGATCCAGTTGTTTTAAATGGGATTTCTCTTTCTATCTCTTTAAGTCATTACTTTTTTCATTGTATTTTGTGTCTTCTTTACCCAGCTGTTGACTTGTTTTTCATTATTTTCTTGCATTGTTCTCATTTCTCTTCCCATTTTCCCTCTGCCTTTTTTACATGATTTTCTTTCTTTTTAATAATAACTTTATTTTTCAAAAACATGCAGACATATTTTCAAAAACATGCGAATTTTTTTCCTTCCCCCCTCCACTTCCTTCCTCCTGTGAACAGCAAGTAATCCAATATAGGTTAAATGTCAAATTTTTCTAAACATATTTCCACACTTATCATGCTGCACAAGAGAAATTAGATCAAAAGAAAACGAGAAAGGAAAAAAAAACAAGCAAGCAAACATCGACAAAAAGGGAAAATACTGTGCTTTGATCCATATTCAGTCTTTATAGTTCTTTCTCTGGATATGAAGGATTCTTTCTATCACAAGTCTATTGGAATTGCCTTGAATAACCTCATTGTTGAAAAGAGCCAAGTCCATCAAAGCTGATCATCACATAAACTTGTTGTTACTGTGTACAATATTCTCTTGGTTCTACTCACTTCACTCAGCATCAGTTCATGTAAATCTCTCCAGGCCTTTCTGAAATCAGTATGCTGATTATTTCTTACAGAGCAATATTCCATTACATTCATATACCTCATATTCACTCAGTTCCTTGACAGTACAAAAAAGATTGCTACAAACATTTTTGCACATGTGGATCCTTTTCCCTTTTTTATGCTCTCTAATAGAGATACTGCTGGATCAATGGGTATGCATAGTTTGACAACCCTTTATTTAGGCATAGTTCCAAATTGCTGCCCAGAATGGTTGGATTAGTTCACATTTGCACCAAAAATGTATTAGTGGCCCAATTTTGCCTAGATCCCCTTCAACATTTATCATTATCTTTTCTTATCATCTTAGTAAATCTGAGAGGTGTGAAGTGGTACCTCAGAGTTGGCTTAATCTGCATTTCTCCAATCAATAGTGACTTAGAGCATTTTTTCATATGACTAGAAAGGGCTTTAATTGTCTGTTCGTATCCTTTGACCCCTTGTCAATTGGAGAATGGCTTGTATTATAAACTTGATTCAATTCTTTATACATTTTAGAAAAAGATTTAGAAATTATAATTTTCCCCCAGTTTTCTGCTTTCCTTCTAATCTTCATTGCATTGATTTAGTTTGTACAAAAACTTTTAAATTCAATATAATCAAAAATATCCATTTTGCATTTCCTAATGTTCTCCAGTACCTTTTTTGCCATTAATTCCTTCCTTCTTCACAGATCTGAGAGGCTGACTATTCCTTGTTTTTTCTTACAGACCTTTTATGTCTAAATCAAGACATCATTTTAACCTTATCTTGTCTTACATGATTTTCAGAATCCTTTTTGAGCTCTTGCAAGACATGAGATGAATTCATATTTTTTTTTCCTTTTTTCTTTCTTTCTTTATATTTCCCCAGTGACATTTAAAACAATTTTTACATTTTTTAAACTTTTGAATTCCAGATTC
The DNA here is from genome assembly GCF_016432865.1 of Antechinus flavipes. Classification (NCBI taxonomy): domain Eukaryota; kingdom Metazoa; phylum Chordata; class Mammalia; order Dasyuromorphia; family Dasyuridae; genus Antechinus; species Antechinus flavipes. The sequence continues at coordinate 12,572,547 of NC_067404.1, forward strand.
TTTTCCTTATCTTCATCCTTAAACCCCATTAAGACACTATATGTGAAGCTATGCAAAATATTTTCATAAAAGTCATGCTGTAAAAGAAAATTTAAATCTCCCACCCTCATTAAAAAACCCTCAAGAAAAATAAAATTTAAAAAGTATGTTTTAGTCTACATTCAGATGAAACATGTTTCTTCTCTGGATATACATAGAATTTTTCATCATAAAAAGTACAAGTTTCCACGAGTAGTCGTGGATAATTGTATTGTTGAGAATAGAAAAGTCATTTACATCTCATCATTCCAGAATGTTGCTATTACTTTGTATACAGTGCATTTCACTTTGCTTGAGTTCATGGAGGACTTCCCAGGTGTTTTTTTTTTTTTTTGAGAGCATCCTGTTCATCATTTCCTATAGAACAATAATATTCCATGAAAATCATATACTACAGTTTTATTCAGTCATTTTCCAGTTGATGGGCATCCCCTCAATTTTCAATTTTTTGCCCTGGGAAGAGAGCTACTACAAATATTTTTGTACATATGAGTCCTTTTTCTTTTATTAAAAAATTATTTTGATATTCATGCCCAGTATTGGTATTGTTAGATCAAAAGATATGCATAAATTTATAGCCCTTTGAGCATAGGTCATATCTTTTCATCATTTATCAATTGAGGCATGGCTCTTATTTTTTATAAATCTGATTCAATTTCCTCTATATTTGCAAATTAAGGCCTTATAAGAGATACTAGCTTCAAAATTTATTATATTCCCTCTCCTTTCACCCTGCCCATCTTCAAATGTTTACCTGTTGAGCAGTCTCTCCCTCAAATTGTCCTCTTTTTTCACTCTTCTCCATTCCTGTATCCTTTATTGCTCTACTATTTTTCTGTAGGGTAAAATAGATTTTTATACCCATATAGAATGTTCTTTTTTTAAATTTTTTTAAAAAATAACTTTCTATTGATAGAACGCATGCCAGGGTAATTTTTTACAGCATTATCCCTTGCATTCACTTCTTTTCTGATTTTTCCCCTCCCTCCCTCCCACCCCTTCCCCCAGATGGCAAGAGTCCTTTACATGTTGAATGGGTTGCAGTATATCCTAGATACAATATATGTGTGCAGAACCGAACAGTTTCAAACAGGGAGAATTGAATTCAGAAGGTATAAATAACCCAGGAAGAAAAACAAAAATGCAAGCAGTTTATATTCATTTCCCAGTGTTCTTTCTCTGGGTGTAGCTGCTTGTGTCCGTCTTTGATCAATTAAGGCTCTCTTTATTGAAGAGATCCACTTCCATCAGAATACATCCTCAAACAGTATCGTTGTTGAGGTATATAATGATCTCCTGGTTCTGCTCATTTCACTCAGCATCAGTTCATGTAAGTCTCGCCAGTCTTCTCTGTATTCATCCTGCTGGTCATTCCTTACAGAACAATAATATTCCATAACATTCATATACCACAATTTACTCAAGCATTCTCCAATTGATGGACATCCTTTCATTTTCCAGCTTCTAGCCACTACAAACAGGGCTGCCACAAACATTTTGGCACATACAGGTCCCTTTCCTTTCTTTAGTACCTCTTTGGGGTATAAGCCCAGTAGAAACACTGCTGGATCAAAGGATATACACAGTTTAATAACTTTTTGAGCATAGTTCCAAATTGCTCTCCAGAATGGCTGGATGTGTTCACAATTCCACCAACAATGTATCAGTGTTCCTGTTTTCCCACATCCCCTCCAACATTCCCCATTATCTTTCCCTGTCATTCTAGCCAATCTGACAGGTGTGTAGTGGTATCTCAGAGTTGTCTTAATTTGCATTTCTCTGATTAATAATGATTTGAAGCATATTTTCATATGTCTATAAATAGTTTCAATTTCTTCGTCTGAGAATTGTCTGTTCATACCCTTTGACCATTTATCAATTGGAGAATGGTTTGATTTCTTATAGATTAGAGTCAATTCTCTATATATTTTGGAAATGAGGCCTTTATCAGAACCTTTGATTGTAAAAATGTTTTCCCAGTTTATTGTTTCCCTTCTAATCTTGTTTGCATTTGTTTTGTTTGTACAAAAATTTTTCAATTTGATATAATCAAAATTTTCTATGTTGTGGTCAATAGTGATCTCTAGTTCTTCTTTGGTCATAAATTCCTCCCTCTTCCACAGGTCTGCGAGGTAAACTATCCTATGCTCTTCCAATTTATTTATCATCTCATTCTTTATGCCTAGATCATGAACCCATTTTGACCTTATCTTGGTGTACGGTGTTAAGTGTGGGTCAATGCCTAGTTTCTGCCATATTGATTTCCAATTTTCCCAGCAATTTTTTTCAAATAATGCATTCTTATCCCAGAAACTGGTGTCTTTGGGTTTATCAAGCACTATATTATTAAAGTTATTGGCTGTTTTGTCCTTTGAACCTAACCTATTCCATTGATCGACTAGTCTATTTCTTAGCCAATACCAGATGGTTTTAGTAACTGCTGCTTTATAATATAATTTTAGATCTGGTACAGCTAGGCCACCTTCATTTGATTTTTTTTTCATTAATTCCCTTGAAATTCTTGACCTTTTGTTTTTCCATATGAACATTGTTGTTATTTTTTCTAATTCATCAAAGTAGTTTTTTGGGAGTCTGATTGGTATAGCGCTAAATAAGTAGATTAATTTAGGTAGTATTGTCATCTTTATTATATTTGCTCGCCCAACCCAAGAGCATTTAATATTTTTCCAGTTGGTTAGATCAGACTTAATTTGTGTGGAAAGTGTTTTGTAGTTTTGCTCATAAAGTTTCTGATTTTCCCTTGGCAGATAGATTCCTAAATATTTTATACAATCAGTAGTTACTTTAAATGGAATTTCTTTTTGTAACTCTAACTGTTGGGTTTTGTTAGTGATATATAAGAATGTTGATGACTTATGTGGGTTTATTTTAAATCCTGCAACTTTGCTGAAGGTGTGGATTGTTTCTAATAACTTTTTGGTAGAATCTCTGGGGTTTTCTAAGTATACCATCATATCATCAGCAAAGAGTGATAATTTGGTTTCCTCATTGCCTATTCTTATTCCTTTAATCTCTTTCTCAACTCTTATTGCCAAAGCTAGCATTTCTAATACAATATTAAATAGTAACGGTGATAGTGGGCAACCTTGTTTTACTCCTGATCTTATTGGGAATGGTTGCAGTTTGTCCCCGTTACATATAATGTTTACTGCTGGTTTTAAATAGATGCTACTGATTATTTTAAGGAAAAGTCCATTTATTCCTATACTCTCAAGAGTTTTTAATAGGAATGGATGTTGGATTTTATCAAATGCTTTTTCTGCATCTATTGAGATGATCATATGGTTTTTGTTAATTTGATTATTAATATGGCCAATTATATTGATAGTTTTCCTAATATTGAACCAGCCCTGCATTCCTGGTATAAATCCTACTTGATCATGATGTATTATCCTGGGGATGATTTTCTGTAGTCTTTTTGCTAATATCTTATTTAAGATTTTAGCATCAATATTCATTAGGGAGATTGGTCTATAATTTTCTTTCTCTGTTTTCAACCTACCTGGTTTAGGTATCAGTACCATGTCTGTGTTATAAAAGGATTTTGGTAGGACTCCTTCATTCCCTATTTTTTCAAATAGTTTATAAAGTATTGGGGCTAATTGTTCTTTGAATGTTTGGTAGAATTCACATGTAAATCCATCTGGTCCTGGGGATTTTTTTTAGGGAGTTGATTAATAGCTTGTTCTATTTCTTTTTCTGAAATGGGACTATTTAAGCAATTTACTTCCTCCTCTGATAATCTGGGAAGCCTATATTTTTGGAGGTAGTCATCCATTTCGCTTAGGTTATCAAATTTATTGGCATAAAGTTGGGCAAAGTAACCCCTTATTATTTCTTTAATTTCCTCTTCATCAGTGGTAAGTTCTCCTTTTTCATTTTTAAGACTGCCAATTTGATTTCCCTCTCTCCTTTTTCTAATCAGATTTACCAAAGGTTTATCAATTTTATTGGTTTTTTCATAAAACCAACTTTTAGTTTTATTTGTTAGTTCAATAGTTTTTTTTTGCTTTCTATATTATTAATTTCTCATTTTAATTTTAGAATTTCAAGTTTAGTAATTGATTGGGGGTTTTTAATTTGGTCTTTTTCAAACTTTTTAAGTTCCAGGCTCAATTCATTGATCTTCTCTTTTTCTATTTTATTCAAGTAAGCCTCTAAGGATATAAAATTTCCCCTTATTACTGCTTTGGCTGCATCCCATAAATTTTGATATGATGTCTCATTGTTGTCATTATCTTGAGTGAAATTATTAATTGTGTCTATAATTTGCTGTTTCACCCAATCATTCTTTAAGATGAGATTATTTAGTTTCCAATTACTTTTTGGTCTGAATAAGTTATTTTTTAACCAGTTCTGATGAAAGTATGATTCATTCTTTTGACCTCTCCTCCCCCTCTTCACCTCCACTGTAATATCTTTTTCTTCCCTAATTTTTATGGCAGATAATTTACATAATTCCATTTCTCCATTTCCCTTTCTCCCAGCACATTCTCCTCTCATCCCTTAATTTCATCATTTCTTAAAGATAGTATCCCTTCATTGTTGAATCCTTATGAAGTGTTAACTCATTAGAGTTGATAGAGACAATAATTATCTAATTTAGCATGGTCCAGTATGGTTGATCTGATCTTACGAGGAGATGTTATATAAGGGCCAGAACTTGAAACAAGGTACTAAGTAGAACTGATAGAAACAATTCTTGTGTTCACACCTGTAGAGAGCTCATATAAGCAAGAAGCTCTTAGGGCCAGAGAGCCTGTGTCTGGGACAGACACAGAGTACTCTGGGAGGAAGATCACAAACCACTCTCAGAGGTAGAATCAGATTCATTCCAACTTTCACTTTGGTGCTGGCTGGAGATATTTGGAAGAAGAGAAGCTGAAGCTGACAGAGGCAGAAGATTAGCAATGAGAGCTCTCAGAACCAAGGAAAGAGATAAGAAATAAACGTTTGGATTTTATCAGCTGGCTGTATTTTGAGGTGATTATTACTCTGAACTGAAACTAAGACTGCCTCCAGAAAACCTCCCCAAGAAACCTGCTCCCGGAGAACCATCATTTATATTATAAAAAGGAAGAGAACAGCACATTTTGGTGCCCTGACAGGCCCCTCAGTGGATTTCAGTGGAAAAGCCTCTGATCCTGAATCCAGTGGAAAAGTCTTCTTGACCCAGAAATTAGGGTGAGTACAACAAAGAAATTTTGTTAAAAGAGTTAAAGTAGAATTTCATCTAAGATGGGACAGATGTTTAGAAAACAGCCTTCTGTTTCTGTTCAAGGAAAATGTTTAGAGAGCATTGTCAAGGTTATAAAAAGCCAAGGTTTGATTATAATTTTGCAGCAGATCACTGAACTTTTAGCAACTGTAAAGCACATATGTCCTTGTTTCTCTATGGAAAAAGAATTGAATCTAGAGGAGTGGAAATTAGTAGGAGAGGATCTTTGTCAATTCTACAATAAAAATGGACCTGACTCAATTTCCAAAGACATACTTAATACATATAATTTAATACAACTGGCTTTAGGAAATTTTATAAGTGTTAAAATAAGGGAAAAGAAGAAAGAGCAAGAAGGGGAGGGGCCAACTAAACTAGGTTAAAAGGAGGAAGAATCAGATAAGAATGGAGTTAAGTACAATTTTGAGTGTGATACTTCACAGCAGGAGAAATTAAATCATTCCACATCTCATGATTCTCCCCCCTCAATTAACCCTTCATGGATGGAGGGAGAAGGAAGAGGTAGAGAGGCAGTAATGCAATCAGAACCACCTATTAAGGAGCCTGTGACAAGATTAGAAAAGGCATTAATTAAGGCAAAAAAATAAGGAGAAGATATATCTGATTTTATAAATGCATACCCTGTGATCGAAGAGCTTGACTCTTGAGGTCAAAAAGGGAGAAAATACACTCCTTTTAATTTGGAAAAAATTAATGATTTGGAAAAGGGTTGCACTCTTTATAGGGCTACATCCTCTTATGTTAAACTGTTAATAGATAATTTGTCTTATGAAATCTTAACCCCAAATGATTGGAAATCCATAGCAAGAACATGTTTGGAACCTGGACAAAATTTGTTGTGGTTTTCGGAGTTTCATGAATTATGTAGGATTCAAGCCCAATGCAATAGGCAAACAGGAGCTAACGTACAAATTCCTTTTGACCAACTAGCTGATGAAGGTCAATATGGAGAGAATTCAGAACAGATTTATTATCCCATACCAGTGTATGAGCAAATTTCTAAGGCTGCAATAAAAGCTTAGGGTTCCGTCTCAGGACAAAAAGATCAAGGGAAGCCTTCACAAAAATAGAGCAAGGTCCTAATGAACCTTTTGCAGATTTTGTGGGATGTTTGCAAACAGCTGTAACAAGAACCATTGGAGATAATGTTGCTAAAGAAATAATGACCAGACATCTGGCTAAGGAAAATGGCAATGAGGTTTGCAAAAGAATTATATGGGGACAAGACAAAGATGCTCCTTTAGAGGAGATCATAAGACGCTGTGCCACAGTGGGCACAAATGCTTATTATACCCAAACTATGATGAACATGGAAAGACAGGGTCCCTCTTGGCAAGGGACATCTAGAGAAAATTGTTGATGTTTTCAGTGTGGAAAAATAGGACATCTTAGAGCTCAATGTAACTATGGAGATAGAATAAGAAGACAGGGTGAGAGAAAACCTAAAACCCCATGTCCAAAATGCAACAAAGGCTTCCACTGGGCCTCAGACTGTAGATTGACCCAGGGAAATGAGAGGTGGAGCCCAGCTCCAAGATAGCAATCAAAAATAGGTAGGGCATGATAGCAGCTGAGTTTACACCCAGAGAGTCTTTAGACTGTTAGGACTCTGATGTGATCAATCAGCCTAAAAATAATCACATGGCAGGAAGAGATTACAGTTGGGGAGAATACAGGCTTTTTAACCCAACTGGGCAGTGTTCAGTGCAAACAGCTACAATGTAATTGCCAGATGATGAGGAGAAATCCCAAAAGTGGTAAATAGAAAGGAATTAGATAGGTTAACTGCTTGGGAGAAAGGATTTGCTTGTATTTTTGCAGAAAGAGAAGGAGACAGATGGGTGACAACAAGCACCTGGAGAGAGACAGAAAAGCAGAAAAACCTCACAACAAAGGAGGATATTTAAGAAACATCTGACACTGAAAATGCATTGCTGACAATGAGACTGTTAAAAAGAACTTTAAAATCTTCAGGAATCACTGGATTCCCTAACAGAAGATGAACAAAAACCAGCAGGAATCATTGGCTTCGCTGAGATGAAAAATTGTTGATGAGACTACTGCAGTACTTCAAAGCTTACAGGAATTATTGGATTCCTGGCACATGAACTAATGGACAATGGATTCCTTTCGGACTATTTCTAGGACTTATGGACATGTATAAATTCTCATGTTGATTCATGTTATTTGTAACATTACTACTAGCCTGTGTTATATTGCTATGTGCCTATGTACTTATGTAATTATGTGTAATGCCTCCAATATTGATGGATTTATGTGTACCTGTTTCAAATGAGCCCCTTCAGAAACCGGCTAATCTGATTTGATTTCCCATTTCCTTTGGTGTTTTCATCTCCCTTCCTGAGATGTCAGGGAGGGTGTGACCACCTTCTTTTTATGGTGTTTTCACTTCTTTTTTGAGTAATCAGGGAAGGCACGATCACCTTCTTTTTGGGGTTCTCACCTCCTTGAGAAGTCAGGGAGGTCATGACCATCTATGTTCTTAATCAAAAGAAAGGGGGAGATGTTGGAATCCTTACAAAGTGTTAACTCATTAGAGTTGATAGAGACAATAATTATCTAATTTAGCATGGTCCAGTATGATTGATCTGATCTTATGAGGAGATGTTATAGGCCAGAACTTGAAACAAGGTACTAAGTGGAACTGATAGAAACAATGCTTGTGTTCACACCTTTAGAAAGCTCATTTAAGCAAGAAGCTTTTAGGGCCAGAGAGCACTCTGGGACAGAGGCAGAAGCATTCTGGGACAGACAGAGCACTCTGGGAGGAAGCCCACAAACCCACTCTTGGAGGTGGAGTCAGATTCATTCCAACTTTCACCTTGGTGCTGGCTGCAGATATTTGGAAGAAGAGAAGCCAAAGCTGGCAGAGGCAAAACTAGATTGCTATAGTTGACTATTCTGTCTTGTGAACCTAACCTATTCCGTTTGTGGGACTCTTAATTATGGGAGTTATATTTTTGATCCTTTTGGTTACATCTGTTATTATGTCAGCAGCATCCCTATAAACAACTATTAATACCGTTGCCTTCCCAGATGAGTTAGCAAAGAATATATCATGAGCTTTAAAAACCAAGAGAGTGTGGACAAAGATTGGCAAATGAAAATTGTCAATGTTTTCAGTGTGGAAAAATAGGACATCTTAGAGCTCAATGTAACTATGGAGATAGAATAAGAAGACAGGGTGAGAGAAAACCTAAAACCCCATGTCTAAAATGCAACAAAGGCTTCCACTGGGCCTCAGACTGTAGATTGACCCAGGGAAATGAGAGGTTACAAGTATCATTGCCAACTTCAGCAAAGGTATGAGCAGTGTTGTAAAAGAAGAAACCAGGCCAGGTGGGTAGCCTATGCAGAACTCCATTTATTAATTACAAGATCAAAGCTTATATACTGTTTTAGAACAAAGAAGATAACTATAGAACAACCTTGTTTCCAGAAGCTATTTTTTCATAAGACTTGTTTTTTCTCATTTCTTCTTTAATGTCATAGTTAATATTTAATGTCAAAGCCATTCTTCAGGTTTCTAATGTACCTAAGAATAAGATTAAGATCATGTTTCCAGTTCCTTAATCATGGCAGCATAATCCTGGATCCTGAGCCAATTTATAACCACATCTTCAATTGAAATAGTTCTGCATTATATTAACCCTAAAGATCTCCAACATCTCCTTTTTAAAAAATTTTAACTCATGTATTTTTGCACCAATGGCCTTTACATTAACTTGTAGGATTTTCATTATCAAAGGAAAGCATATACATAATATAAGAAGACTAAATATTATAGCTACACTATGAAATAAGAAGGTCCAGAAGTTAGAAAAATGAGATTATAAATAAATTAGAGGAACATAGGATAGTTTATCTCTCAGACTTGTGGAGGAGAAAGAAATTTGTGACCAAAGATGAACTAGAGATCATTACTGATCACAAAATAGAAAATTTTGATTATATCAAATTAAAAAGCCTTTGTACAAACAAAACTAATGCAAACAAGATTAGAAGGGAAGCAACAAACTGGGAAAACATCTTCACAATTAAAGGTTCTGATAAAGACCTCATTTCCAAAATATGTAGAGAATTGACTCAAATTTATAAGAAATCAAGCTATTTTCCAATTGATAAATGGTCAAAGGATATGAACAATTTTCAGATGATAAAATTGAAACTATTTACACTCATATGAAAGTGTTCTAAACCACTGTTGATCAGAGAAATGCAAATTAAGACAACTCTGAGATACCACTACACACTTGTCAAATTGGCTAAGATGACAGGAAAAAATAATGATGAATGCTGGAGGGGATGCAGGAAAACTGGGACACTGATGCATTGTTGGTGGAGTTGTGATCTAATCCAACCATTCTGGAGAGCAATCTGGAATTATGCCCTAAAAGTTATCAAACTGTGCATACTTTTTGATCCATCAGTGCTACTACTGGGCTTATACCCCAAAGAAATACTAAAGAAGGGAAAGGGACCTGTATGTGCCAAAATGTTTGTGGCAGCCCTGTTTGTAGTGGCTGGAAACTGGAAATTGAATGGATGTCCATCAATTGGAGAACGGTTGGGTAAATTGTGGTATATGAATGTTATGGAATATTATTGTTCTGTAAGAAATGACCAGCACGATGAATACAGAGAGGCTTGGAGAGACTTACATGAACTGATGCTGAGTGAAATGAGCAGAACCAGGAGATCATTATATATCTCAACAATGATACTATGTGAGGATGGATTCTGATGGAAGTGGATTTCTTTGACAAAGAGACCTAACTCAATTTCAATTGATCAATGATGGACAGAAGCAGCTACACCCAAAGAAAGAACACTGGGAAATGAATGTAAACTGTTTGCATTTTTGTTTTTCTTCCCTGGTTAATTTTACCTTCTGAATCCAATTCTCCCTGTGCAACAAGAGAACTGTTCGGTTCTGCAAACATATATTGTATCTAGGATATACTGCAACATATTTAACATATATAGGATTGCTTGCCATCTAGCGGAAGGGGTGGAGGGAGAGAGGGGAAAAATTGGAACAGAAGTGAGTGCAAGGGATAATGTTGTAAAAAATTACCCTGGCATGGGTTCTGTCAATAAAAAATTATTATAAAAAAAGTCCCACAAACCATTTTTGTTGCTTAAGATCTTAAGTTTTCCTTGTACTTTGATACCATTCATGTGAAATATCAGTGGGAAATAAAGCAAAAGAAGGCTGTTCTACTAACATAACATTGAGTTTTTGTATTAAGCTGCAATTTTTACATGTGACTTTGCATCATACAAAATGGTTCCTATCATATTTATACATTCAATTTCACTACTACTATCACTACAATTGCCTATCTTTTGTGCCACTAAAAAGGCTTCGGGTGGTCAAATACGTACATATACAAATGAACGATAAAATTCCAAACATAAACCTCCTGTCAGCAGTTTCCACAAACTCAGTATGATTAATCATTCTCATTGCTGTAAAAGCTCTCCAAAGTCCCAAAATTTCAGATGCTCCCAGAACTTGCAATACATCTTCTGGAAAAGCTCCTATATTTGCATCTCTAGTAGTCTCTTCTTTTCCTATATCTCCCCAATTATATAAATGTATATGTGGGACAATTAACAGTAATATTCTCAGGGAATTTCAAATGACAATTTCCCCAGAGTGGGAAATATGCCCACTGATGAGTTAAGTTACAACATAGAGGTACATCAGGGTACTTTGTGAAATTTTTTTTTTCCTGAGACAATCGGGGTTAAATGATTTGCCCAGGGCCACACAGCCAGGATATATTAAGTGTCTGAGGCCAGAATTGGACTCAAGTCCTCCTTGTCAGTTTTTGAATTTGCCAATCCCTTGATTATGTCGCTTATCATGTATCCATTTTTCTTTTGACACCAGCTGTAAACATGGACAGGAGTGTATTTATTATCAGAAAAACAAATCAGAATACACTAAGTCAATGCCAAAAAAAATCAAAGTTCCTGGGAATATTAGCATAATCAGGAAAGTCATATAAGTTTTCCCCGCAATAATTGTGGATTATTAGTATATATGATTCCTATCTTGTCAAACCAAATAGCAGGGCAAAGACATGCAGGGAATATGAAATAAGTCCAATAAATCTCACAATTACATAGAGTAGGGGCTATAATGAAGACCATAAATGCAAAGATTAACATTTCTTTAGCTCCTTTATGTTGTTTTGGGATCTTCCAATGATTTTCATGATTCTTTGTTTTCTTTCCTCTCCTCATTTTTCTCCCCTTGAGGCGAAGTTGTACCAACTGATAGGTCAATAGGGTTACAGGCTCGTATGTTCCTTTCTGGTATCCAAAAGTGTTTATCTGTAGTTTCTGGAAAGACACAAGTATATCTTCATCCCCAATTAATATTGGATCAGGTCCAAGCCATCTATTACTCATAGGATCTTTCTACATTACATATCATGTAATAGGCCAGAATTTCTCCTTTGTTTTGAGGTTTTCCTCTTTTTCTGTCTCAGATGGACAAGGCAAATATGGCTTGTTGGCACCCATCTGATTCCCATCTGTAGACACACAAGCAAACCCTCTCCCCCAAGCATCTGATGTATTTAATAATACTACACACATGAGTATTTCTTTAAGGATTAAGTTTTCTACCATTTGTGGATAAGTTAGATTAACCTGTTGTTGGTTGGGGAGATAAACATATTCTAAAATATCGTTACCCTGATATAACGTAGAACAAGGAGAAATCACAGTAGGAATAATTGTGAGTTCTATATCCTTTTGAAGATGCACCCAAGTGACTTAACCTATTATAGCTTGTTCGACAATTTTAAGTTGCTCCTCGGCTTTCTTTGTCAGTTGACAAGGTGATGCGAGAGATGAGTCTCTTCTAAGAACAGCAAATAATTCAGAAACTTGAGAAGAGGAAATTTTAAAATAGGGATTAATCCAATAATTTCTGGAAATTATTCAGTGTCTTTAAAGTATCTACTTTCTATTTTTTGAGGTTTATATATTTTTCATTCATTCTGTGACCTAAATATTCATATGGAGTCTGCTTTTATATTTTTTCAGGAGCTATTACAAAGCAATATTAATTATGATGTCTTTCTATGGTTTGTAGAATCTCTTGTAAAGTAAAATCTTCATCAGCACATATCATCCATACAATGAATTTTTTTTGGCATATCTGTTTCTGAGGTTTCAAAGCCTGTGCTACAGACTTTTGACACATGGTGGGGCTATTTTCCATCCTTTGAGGTAACAACTTCCAATGATACCTATCATATGGAGCTTTTAAATTAATAGAAGGTATCAAAAAAGCAAAATATGATCAATCTTTAAGATGTAAAGGAATAGTATAAAAACAATCTTTTAAATCAATTATCCATAAAGGCCAATGTTGAGAGACCTGTTTGTAAAGGCCCCATAGTCTTCATTCTTTTATGTCTCTAAGATCTGTTAACATTCTCCATTTTCCTGTTTTTGTTTTTGTTTTTTTTTTTTGTAACAAACACAGGTGAATTCCATGGGCTGTAGGATGGTTCTATATGGCCTTCTTGTAATTGTATATTTACTATTGATCTCTTGTGTTAGAGAAGACTGCTTTGTCCAAATTGGCAGCCCTTCTTTCCAAGTTATTTTTCAGCTATTTTAAAACACTGCAGTGTTCCCTATTAAAAATATGAATTTGTTTGTAGTGTCACATGCATTTGAGATAAGATATCTTTCGCCTACACATTGCAAAATAATAGTTGAAACTACATGTGGCAAAATTTTTCCTTAAAATTCATCTTTAGTCCACATCAGTCACTTAGCACTATGATCTGCAATTTGAATATTCCCTATTCCATTAATAGGGTATTGTATTGTGTATCTTTTAAGGGCCATGATGTGGGCCAATGCTGTCTCAATATCACTGATATATCAGTTCCATATCAATAAGTCCAGTGAACCACTTCCCTTCTATTTTTAAATCCATTTTGGGTCTACAGTAATATTCAAAAAACTGAATCACTTGAGCTACCAAAACTTTTTTCTTTTGATATTTTAAATATGATTTACCAAATTTATAAAGTAGTATTAAGCTCTGAGTAATTCTTGTGCCCTGCAAAATCATTATATCTTGCACCTCAGGACTAACATAAACCATTACCTTTATTTTTCCAGTATGATCTTCATCAATGAACCCAGGAATTACAATAAGTCCTTTCAAAGTTATTCCACTGCTTTCTGTTATTAATCCAACAGTCCCTTCACAAAGGGGTCCACTAACTCCAATAGGTATTAATTGTATATCCTTGAATTTTATTATTAGATGATGGCAAGTCTAAGCTTGCACTGCCTTTAGGGACTCTATAAAGGTTCTGTATTTTTGTCTCCTCCCTTTTTATGAGCTTCATATATAACTTGTTGCACAGGACTGAGCAGACAATGTTTTTTATTATCTAAAGAGGTAGGTAAACATTATCTTTTATGTTGTTGACCTGTATTATTTATTCTTACAGTATAAGAAGGTACTGAGGGATTAAGAATGTTATATGAAAAGCTTTCTTTAGTTTCTACAGCTATATCTACTTTAAGTTTCTTCTGCACTAGAGGGACACAATGAGAAAGCATCATACATATTTTAAAACATTCCATAAAGAAAAGCTTTCTATGGGAAAAAGATTTAGGTCTTTCTTCTCTAAAACATCCACTCATTTGTTTTCCTACAATATCTCATCTCTTAAGATCAATCATGATCTTTTTGAAATCATGGGCAACATTTTCCTATACACTTCAAACACTGTTCCAATTGATCTTCAGTAATAAGCAAGCCTCTATCTTTTACTATATTCTTAAGTAAATCTATATAATATTCTCTCTTTTTTACCTGTATTTATCCCACACTAATCTATATATTCTTTCCCAATAAGCCCAGTGAATTTACAAAATTACGTTTTCTTTACCATTCTTGTCTGATGAGTCTAGTAGGGCAATAACCATGACCTTCCTTTCAGGTCCTTCCTTTCAGGTCCCTCTAGGGCGCCACTTGCTGCCTGCAGCAATGGTGTGCAGTGATGCAAAAGAAAAAAACCTGGCCAGGTGGGTAGCTCATGGAAAGCTCCATTTATTAGTTACAAGATCAAAGCTTATATACTGTTTTAGAACAAAGAAGATAACTATAGAAAAATGTTGCTTCTAAAAGTTACTTTTCGTAAGACTTGTTTTTATGATTTCTTCTTTAATGTCATAGTTAATGTTTAATGTCAAAGCCATTCTTCAGGTATCTAATGTACCCAAGAATAAGATTAAGATCATGTTCTCAATGCCTGGAACAGTGCAGCATAATCCTGGATCCTGAGCCAATTTATGATCACATCACATCTTCAGTTGGAGCAAGTTGACTTTTAATCAGATCAAAATGATATTAACCCTAAAGATTCCCAACATAACATTGTAGGAATATAAACAGATAAATCTTATTAAGCCCCTTATGATATTGCTTTTCTGATAACTTCAATATGCTTTTCCTGAATCCTGTATTTGAAAATCAAAATTTTCATTCAGCTCTGGTCTTTTCCTTAGAAATGTTTGAAAATTCTCTATTTCATTGAATGTCCATCTTTTCCTCTGAAGAATCATACTCAGTTTTGCTGGGTAGGTGATTCTTGTGTGTAATCCTAACTTCAATGCCCTCTGGAATATAATATTCTAAGTCCTGTAGTCCTTTAATGTAGAAGCTGCTAAATTTTGTGTTATCCTGACTGCCCTAATCATTTCTATCATAGGAAATCTCATTACCCTGGAACTCAACTTTCTCACAAACAAACTTGATTCCATTATATTTGAATTATTTCTTTCTGGATGCTTGTAATATTTTTTCCTTGACCCAGGAGTTCTTGAATTTGGCTATAATATTCCTCAGTGTTTTCCTTTTAGGATCTTTTTCAGGAGGTGATTGGTGAATTCTTCCAATTTCTATTTTACCATCTACTTCTAGAACAACAGGACAGTTCTTGATAATTTCTTGAAGAAGGATGTCCAGGATCTTTTTTCATCATTACTTTTGGGTAGATCAATAATTATTCAGTGATCTCTTCTGGATCTATTTTCCATGTCAGTTATTTTTTCTAATGAGATAGTTTACATATTTTTTTTCTATTTTTTGTTTTACTTTGTTATATCTCAAGTTCTCGTAAAGTCATTAGCTTTAATCTGCTCATTTCTAATTTTTAAGGAATTGTTTTCTTCATTGAGCTTTTGTACCTCCTTTTCAAACTGGCCAATTTTGCTTTTTATTGTATATTTTTTCATTAACTTTTTGTATTTTCTTATTATTTAAATTGTTTATATTTGGTTAATATTTGATCCCATTAAGAATATTTTGTTCATCTTCAGTCATTTAGTTGAATCCCACTCTTTGATATGCCAGGGCCTTTTCTTGTATACTCCAATCTCTTTAAAATGCTGTCAAGTTCTATTTATTGTTTCCATGACCCTATGTATCCATATCTTCCCGTGACATTCCCAAGATCAGAGATTTTCAAATGATCCCATCTTTACGTGGCCAAAGTATTGAAGCTTGAGCTTCAATATTTGACCATTCTTTGAATAATCTGAATTAATTTCTAACAGTATTGTCTAATCTGATCTCCTTGCTATCCAAAGGACTAAGACTAGAGATGAAAATCAATCCTTGACATGGATGAGATTTTCTACTCTAAGGACCATTCTAGAGCAGATGATTGATATTCTTAGAGCCCTTCCAGCTGTCCTATATAGTGATTTCTAGGATACTCCAAGTTCTGGCCACTGGTTTTGTAAGAAAATTTCTATCCCTCTAATATCCCTCCTTTTCAGTGTACTCTACCTCTCTCTTTCCCTTCTCCATGGCTCCTCTAACTCCTGTCTCTGTCTAATTTCACTTTTTATGACAATTTCCTTGATTATACCCAGAACTACTTCTCTTACTAATAAGTCCTGATGCTGACTTTCTAAGTTCTAGGTGTTTTTCCTAGTCTAACAATTTGGTTTTACTTTCCATTCAAATTCAGTGACTTGAAACGAAAGAATTGATCCCGAGGAAGAAAATTTTAGAGTCTTGGTTCTCAGCCACTTCTAACATATCTCCTTGAAAGATAATTCAGTGACTTGAAACGAAAGAATTGATCCCGAGGAAGAAAATTTTAGAGTCTTGGTTCTCAGCCACTTCTAACATATCTCCTTGAAAGATAATGGACTTCCAGGGGTGGAGCTAAAATGGCAGAGAGGACACACATTTCCTTATGACCTCCTACAACCCTCAGTTTAATTAGCAAATCCAGCCTCTGAATTATCTCTGGACTGCCAGAATCAACAGATATTGGGAGTGCAACAAATTACCCGCAGAAGATAATTTTGAAGATTGCCAGAAAAGGCCTGTTTCAATTGGAAATGTGACAGGGGCAGCCAAGCAAAAAAAAAAAAAGCTGAGCACAGATGCCAGCACAGACAGCACAGAGTACCTGGGTGGTGCAGACTCCTCAGGGTGGTGCAGACTCGGCATGGAGGAATCTACAATAGCAGTGTTGGCTACTCTGCCCTGGTTGCAAGCCAGTAGATCATCAGAGAAGTTATAAAGCATCCAACACAAACACAAAAGGCAAATTGTGATCCCCCAAATGCCAGAATCTCATGGACTGGCCACGCCCACCCAGCACCTGGAGTGAGTCAGCACTGACCCAGTACAGCCACAGCCACTTATAGAGGAAGCTGTCACTTGTAGATGAAGTTTAGAAAACCTCCCCTACCCTGTTTTTAAAAATGAGTAAAAAAGTAAATAGAACTCTGACCATAGACAGCTTTTATGGTGAAAGAGAAGAACAGATTTCAAGTCCTAAGGAGACTAAAAGCAGATCTTTAGATGATACCCCAAGAGGTGATATAATGTGGTACCCATCACACAAGACTCTCTTAGAAGAAATTTTAAAAATCTTAGAGCTAGAAGAAAAATGGGAAATAAAATGAAAACTTTGCAAGAGGATTTGGAAAAGGCACATAATTCATTAAAAGATAAATTTGATAAAATGGAAAAAGAAAACAACTCCCAGAAAACAGAATTTGTGAAACAAACAAACAAAAAAGAAAATAATTCCTTAAAAAACAGAATTGGTGAAATGGATAAAAATTCTATAGAACAAAACAACTCATTTAAAAATTCAACTGGACAAATATAAAAAGAAGTAAAAAAAAAGTAAATGAAGAAAAAAATTCACAAAATTCAGAACTGAACAAATGGAAATGAATGACTCAATGAGAGAACAAAAATCAGTCAAGCAAAACCAAAAAAAAAAATGAAAAAATAGAAAAAAAAGAAAAATACCTAATTGGGAAAACAACTGACCTGGAAAACAGATCTAGGAAAGAAAATCTAAGGATTATTGGACTCCCTGAAAATTATGATGAAAAACGAACCTAGACACCATTTTTCAGGAAATCATCAAAGAAAACTGCCCAGATGTCATAGACTCAGTAGGTAAAATAACCATTGAAAGAATTCACTGAACAGCTCCTGAAAGAGACCCCAAAATTAAAACTCCAAGAATATCGTGGCTAAATTTCAGAATTATTGGACTAAGGAAAAAATATTACAAGAAGCCAAAAAAAAAAAAAAGCAAATGGTTGCCAAAAGCAAATACAGAGGAGCCACAATAAGGATTACTCAGGACCTAACAGCTTGCACATTAAAGGATAGAATGGCCTGGAATCTGATATTCCGAAAGGTGAAGGAACTTGGTATGTAGCCAAGAATAAACTACCCAGCTAAACTGAGCATTCTCTTTCAGGAAAGAAGATGGACAATCAATGAAACTGGTGAATTCCATTTATTTTTGATGAAAAGACCAGAGCTAAAAAAAAATTTGACCTCCAAATAAAGAACTCAAGAGAAATATAAAAAGGTAAAAAGAAAAAACTACTGAGAACTGTATTTCTGTTATGGATATACATAGAAAGTACATGTATAATCTGATTTTACTGTTATAATATAAAAAAGAAACAAGAGGTGGAAAAGGGATTGTACAAGAATAAAATGAAGTAAATTTCATCTCAGGAAGAGGCAAAGAAAACCAATTATAATTAAGGGAAAGAAGGGAATGTGATGAATATTGTGTGAATCTTACTCTTATCAGATTTGGCTCAAAAAGAAAATACTAGGCATATTTGGTTTCACCGAGAAACTTTTTTCACCTTATAGAAAAGTGGGAGGGGAAAGGGGAAAAGCAAAAGAGTAGGCTAAATAGAAGGGAAAACAGAAATAGTAGGGAAAAGGTATAAGAAAGGAGGAGAGTCTCTAAAGGGGGAGGACCGTTTGAGCCAAGTAATGCTCATAAGTAAAATACTGGGAAGGAGGGAAAGGAAAAAAGGAAGAGAAAAGTAAAACCTGAAGTTAATAATACAGAAAATACAGAATTAGTAGTTTTAATTGCATATGTGAATGGGGTAAATTCTCCGATAAAGCATAAGTGAATAGCAGACTAGATTAAAAGCCAGAACCCTACAATATGTTGTTTACAAGAAACATATTTAAAGCAGAGTGAAGGTAAAAGGCTGGAGCAGAATCTATTATGCTCAGGTGAAATAAAAAAAAAAAAAAGATCAGGGGTAGCCATCCTGATCTCAGATCAAGCAAAAGCAAAAATTAATCTAATCAAAAGAGATAAGGAAGGAAACTATGTCGTGCTAAAGGGTACCATAGATAATAAAGCAATATCAATATTAAACCTATATGCACCAAGTGGTGTAACATCTAAATTCCTAAAGGAGAAGTTAAGAGAGCTACAAGAAGAAACAGACACAAAACTGTAATAGTGGGAGATCTCAACCTTGCACTCTCAGAACTAGATAAACCAAACCACAAAATAAATAAGGAAGAAGTTAAAGAGGTCAATAGAATATTAGAGAAACTAGATATGACAGATCTTTGGAGAAAATTAAATGGAGACAGACAGGAATACACTTTCTTCTCGGCAGTTCATGGAACCTATACAAAAACTGACCATATATTAGGACATAAAGACCTCAAAATCAAATGAAGAAAGGCAGAAATAATAAGTGCATGTTTTTCAGATCACAATACAATAAAAAAATACTTTCAATAAAAGGCCAAGGAACAATAGACCAAAAAGTAATTGGAAACTAAATAATCTCATCCTAAAGAATGAATGGGTGAAAAAACCCTAATGAATGCGTGAAACAGAAAATCATAGACACAATCAATAATTTCATCCAAGAGAATGACCATAAGGAGACAACATACAAAAATTTGTGGGTTGCAGCCAAAGTGGTAATAAGGGGAAATTTTACATCTCTAGATTCTTACTTACATAAACTAGAGAAAGAGAAGATGAATGAACTGGGCTTCAACTAAAAAAGT
Source organism: Antechinus flavipes (assembly GCF_016432865.1). NCBI lineage: Eukaryota > Metazoa > Chordata > Mammalia > Dasyuromorphia > Dasyuridae > Antechinus > Antechinus flavipes. The sequence continues at coordinate 12,592,256 of NC_067404.1, forward strand.
TAGAAAAAGAACAAATTAAAAATTCCCAATCAAATAAACTTGAAATTCTTTTTTTTTATATAGCTTTTTATTTACAAGATATATTCATGAATAACTTTTTTCAGCATTGACAACTGCAAAACCTTTTGTTCCAATATTTCCCCTCCTTTCCCCCATCCACTCCCCCAGATGATACCAATACATGTTGAATATGTTAAAGTATATGTTAAATACAATATATGTTTACATATCAATACAGTTATTTTGCTGCACAAGAAGAATCGGACTTTGAAATAATGTGCAATTTCCTGTTTAGGAAATCAGAACTGCAAGGGGATAAAAACAGAGGGATTGGAAATGCTATGTATCGGTTATTGAACAAATGGAACTTTAAATTCACGCTGATAATTTGTTGCACTCATAATATTTGTGGGTTCTGGCCATCCAGAGCTAATTCAGAAGCTGGATTTCATAATTATTGTGAGGGCTGTAAAGAAGGTCAGAGAGGAATGTGTGTCATCTTCACCATCTTGGCTCTGCCATGGAAGTCTATATTTTTCTTCCTTCTTGATCTGATTTTTCTTATGCAGCAAGATAACGGTACAAATATGTATACATATTGGATTTAACATGTATTTTAACATATTTAACATGTATTGGACTACCTGCTAGCTAGGGGAGAGGGTGGAGGGAAGGAGGGGAAAATTTGGAACAAACGGTTTTGCAAGGGTCAATGTTGAAAAAATTACCCTGCATATGTTTTGTAAATAATAAGCTTTAATAAAAAAAGAAAGATAACCCAAAAATTCAGTGTTGTAAAGACCTTTCAAATTTTGACACTTGGGGTTTCAAGGCTGTCCCCTCCAGTGATCTATAAGGATTTTTAAAGCTTTTTAAAATTGATATTCTTTACAGTGCACTGGAGCATATCAATATCTTGATTTTTGAAACATGTCTGCTCTTTATCAGTCTTCATTTATTTTGCCTTGGTTTTTTTTTTTCAGAAAAAGACCATACATTTATTAGAATGAATAGTAATATTAGTAACAGTCTTTACCTAAGAAAGGAAGGGCATGGAATTGCATTTTTTATGGTGTACAAGTTTTTAGGGTGGGTGAGGGTTCTTAAGGTTGTCACAAGATAGATGGTGCTTTTATGATATCCTTCTGCATTGCACTTTAATAATGTGAGATTTTTAAAAAAAACTCGTAATATAAATCAAAATAAAAGGTGGATTTTGACTATAAAATATAAAATT